>NW_005370488.1:737688-798100 GCF_000412655.1 Myotis brandtii | reverse complement strand
AGCAGATCCAATCACATAAATGACATAGGATCTCACCCATACTCTTTTATCTTTTTAGAGTTGGAAGATGACTGTTCTCATGTATTACAATTGCGTTCTCTAATTATTCATATTTGATAAAGAGACATAAAGTTAAATTAAGAAGACCTTTTGCTTCATCATCTTCACTTACACATTTATAAATCATGGTAAGGTCCAAGATGAAAGGATCCCACAGCTGACACTTGTCACTGACACAGATTTGGGGAGCCAGTGACAATGCATCTCTGTTAATGGTTTAACCTCTTGCACTGTGTTTCTACCAAAGGAAATACAGCTTTCAGCTCGAAGTATGGGGAGGATGGAGAAAAGCAACAATGAGCCTAAGCCCTAAAGAAAGGGAAGGGCAGTGCTTAGCGCTGAGCGGAGAAATGGCCCCATTAGCCTCTGCAGGGGCTGCTCTCCAGACTAGAGCTGCCTTCGAGTTTTGTGTGACCTCTTGCCTCCAGGCACCCCTGTCTTCACCTCAGGATGAACTAATACAACAGTTTCGGAGACTTTTAAAAGAGAAATTACAAAAAGTACCACTTGCTCCTTTTTATAATTGTTTAAAGAGAAACAAATAGAAGACAACAAAATTCTTTGTCAGTTACTTACGTGAGCGATGCTGGGCAGACCTTCCGTTCAGACCTTTCAGAAAAATAGCTAAGGAAAGGGAAGATTTTCCCTTTCCCGTTCAGCAGGAAATAGAAAAAAAAAGCACCCTGCTTTCATGAAACACGAATCTCAAGAAAAACATTTCTTCCCTGGGTTATTTATTTTCAAATTATAAAGTGAGTTAAGAAAGAGAAAATGATAATACACACACACACACATATAACATAGTATATGTCATGTAGATGTATATACATATCTTACACATTCACACTAGTACACACTCTCATACTTCCCTGGTTTCATCACTATTTTCTTTGCTTCATCTCTTTGAAATCATAACAGCATCAGAGATGGTCATAAAGTCATCAATATGTTCCCTTGCTAAAGAGAAGTTGTTCTCCGTAGTATGTTTTTTAATTCTTTGCCCACTTTATGTTTAAATCACTCAGCCACAGGGAGTTCCCTTGAAAAAGTGTCCCATAGGCTGACACATTAGTGTACACAGATGTCCCATGATTCTAATCTAAATTTTCTTTTATGTGATTCTATGTGGCTGTTTCTAGTCCTGCCTTATCTCTACTATCTTAAAATCTTTTTTAAGATGATCAGTGCCTTCATCTATCAGGAGAGACTATAATTATAAAAGCATCCTAGTTGATCATTATTTCACTTGTTATACCTACCAAGTTGTTTGCCTTGCTTCATTTTAAAACACCCTACTTGTCCCTTAGTCATGTTTTGTGAGTTGGTTAAACTGGTCTCATTACTACAAACACTTATTCGTTGAATAATTTGTTTTTGTTGTAATTTTAAATTGACTCTTATTTGGAAAATTTCTCAGATAATGACAGTCAGAAATGCCCATGCAGTTAGTTCAGCGGCTGTGGGTTCTTAGGCAGTGGGAGCTAAGTCTTACTCAGACTTTTATCCCTACTGCAGCACTTGTGTAAACAAGGTACTTAGTGAGACAGTTATTGAATGAAAGGAAAACCTTGTCCCCTCAGCTTGAGAAGCTATTGAAAATATAGTGTTTGCTGTCAGAATTTTAAAGATCAAACCTGTTTCTTCCTGCAAAACTGGCCCTTGTGTGATATTTCATTTAGATTGTCTCCCATTTCATTGCTGCTGTATTGGATATCGCCTTAATAATTTCTGTTTATGTTCACTATTTCAACATTCTTTTTTCCTACATCGATGCTCATTGAAAGGTTTTGAGATAGTTTTGAGCAGTGCAATTAGAAAGGGGACTAAGAATAAAATTGTGGGTCATACCAAAATTTTTTTTAAAAAAAGAGCCTCCTGGGAAAAGAAATAAGCAGACCCTATACAGTCACATGGGTTAGCTTTCTAGCTTCTTTCTCTTTCTCAGTTCTTAAGTGCTGCATTATGTTGAAATTAGATATTTAGTTGAACTAAGTATTACACTTAAATTCCATGTAAAAAGGAATAAGGCTATCCAATTTTTATTTGATATCTGTTTTTGACTGATTGTGTTCCTTTGCTTAAGTTGGTACAGATATTTATCTATTTATTTATTTTTTAATATATATTTTATTTCAATTTAACTGAAAATTAGTGCAGCAGATCCAATCACATAAATGACATAGGATCTCACCCATACTCTTTTATCTTTTTAGAGTTGGAAGATGACTGTTCTCATGTATTACAATTGCGTTCTCTAATTATTCATATTTGATAAAGAGACATAAAGTTAAATTAAGAAGACCTTTTGCTTCATCATCTTCACTTACACATTTATAAATCATGGTAAGGTCCAAGATGAAAGGATCCCACAGCTGACACTTGTCACTGACACAGATTTGGGGAGCCAGTGACAATGCATCTCTGTTAATGGTTTAACCTCTTGCACTGTGTTTCTACCAAAGGAAATACAGCTTTCAGCTTGAAGTATGGGGAGGATGGAGAAAAGCAACAATGAGCCTAAGCCCTAAAGAAAGGGAAGGGCAGTGCTTAGCGCTGAGCGGAGAAATGGCCCCATTAGCCTCTGCAGGGGCTGCTCTCCAGACTAGAGCTGCCTTCGAGTTTTGTGTGACCTCTTGCCTCCAGGCACCCCTGTCTTCACCTCAGGATGAACTAATACAACAGTTTCGGAGACTTTTAAAAGAGAAATTACAAAAAGTACCACTTGCTCCTTTTTATAATTGTTTAAAGAGAAACAAATAGAAGACAACAAAATTCTTTGTCAGTTACTTACGTTAGCGATGCTGGGCAGACCTTCCGTTCAGACCTTTCAGAAAAATAGCTAAGGAAAGGGAAGATTTTCCCTTTCCCGTTCAGCAGGAAATAGAAAAAAAAAGCACCCTGCTTTCATGAAACACGAATCTCAAGAAAAACATTTCTTCCCTGGGTTATTTATTTTCAAATTATAAAGTGAGTTAAGAAAGAGAAAATGATAATACACACACACACACATATAACATAGTATATGTCATGTAGATGTATATACATATCTTACACATTCACACTAGTACACACTCTCATACTTCCCTGGTTTCATCACTATTTTCTTTGCTTCATCTCTTTGAAATCATAACAGCATCAGAGATGGTCATAAAGTCATCCAATATGTTCCCTTGCTAAAGAGAAGTTGTTCTCCATAGTATGTTTTTTAATTCTTTGCCCACTTTATGTTTAAATCACTCAGCCACAGGGAGTTCCCTTGAAAAAGTGTCCCATAGGCTGACACATTAGTGTACACAGATGTCCCATGATTCTAATCTAAATTTTCTTTTATGTGATTCTATGTGGCTGTTTCTAGTCCTGCCTTATCTCTACTATCTTAAAATCTTTTTTAAGATGATCAGTGCCTTCATCTATCAGGAGAGACTATAATTATAAAAGCATCCTAGTTGATCATTATTTCACTTGTTATACCTACCAAGTTGTTTGCGTTGCTCCATTTTAAAACACCCTACTTCCCCCTTAGTCATGTTTTGTGAGTTGGGTAAACTGGTCTCATTACTACAAACACTTATTCGTTAAATAATTTGTTTTTGTTGTAATTTTAAATTGACTCTTATTTTAGAAATCTCTCAGATAATGACAGTCAGAAATGCCCATGCAGTTAGTTCAGCGGCTGTGGGTTCTTAGGCAGTGGGAGCTAAGTCTTACTCAGACTTTTATCCCTACTGCAGCACTTGTGTAAACAAGGTACTTAGTGAGACAGTTATTGAATGAAAGGAAAACCTTGTCCCCTCAGCTTGAGAAGCTATTGAAAATATAGTGTTTGCTGTCAGAATTTTAAAGATCAAACCTGTTTCTTCCTGCAAAACTGGCCCTTGTGTGATATTTCATTTAGATTGTCTCCCATTTCATTGCTGCTGTATTGGATATCGCCTTAATAATTTCTGTTTATGTTCACTATTTCAACATTCTTTTTTCCTACATCGATGCTCATTGAAAGGTTTTGAGATAGTTTTGAGCAGTGCAATTAGAAAGGGGACTAAGAATAAAATTGTGGGTCATACCAAAATTTTTTTTAAAAAAAGAGCCTCCTGGGAAAAGAAATAAGCAGACCCTATACAGTCACATGGGTTAGCTTTCTAGCTTCTTTCTCTTTCTCAGTTCTTAAGTGCTGCATTATGTTGAAATTAGATATTTAGTTGAACTAAGTATTACACTTAAATTCCATGTAAAAAGGAATAAGGCTATCCAATTTTTATTTGATATCTGTTTTTGACTGATTGTGTTCCTTTGCTTAAGTTGGTACAGATATTTATCTATTTATTTATTTTTTAATATATATTTTATTGATTTTTTACAGAGAGGAAGGGAGAAGGATAGAGAGTTAGAAACATCGATGAGAGAGAAACATCGATCAGCCGCCTCCTGCACACCCCCCACTGGGGATGTGCCTGCAACTAAGGTACATGCCCTTGACCGGAATCGAACCTGAGACCCTTGAGTCCGCAGGCTGACGCTTTATCCACTGAGCCAAACCGGCCAGGGCAGATATTTAATACTATGATCTTCTTGCCCATCCTGGGGCATCTCTTCAGCTTCTGGATAGTCAAACCGGTGGCATCTATCTGGGCACAGTTACAAGTTCTTTGTGGATATTGACACAAGCATGCATTTCCTTTATGGCCATGATAATACTTAAACAATTTCCATCACAACTTCATTGTCTACTAGCAATTAGGTGAATCAGCTTTGGGCCTCACAAAACTGTATCTTTCACCAGGTCTTTGTGGATACTGACATGGCATGACATGACCGGTGATCATGCTGGCACTAAATATTACACACACATGGGACTCTTAGCCCCTCCTCATGCATGTTGAATAACTACTTTAGATTCTACACAATTCAGACACAGGACCAAGTCCTTTCAAAATCTTTCAAAAATATTGTTTTATCATGTATTCATGATTATTGTAGTCTTAATAAAAAATGTGTGAAGTTGCTGGAGGGACAACATAGGCAGTACACAGAATTCCGGCACAAGGTTTCTACTTAACACTATTTGTTCTTGCCATGCCAAAGGGTTTCTGTCTCCCAAACAGTACAAGTTCCATAAGTCTCATCTCCTTTTCTTACAGGTTCCTTCCAGTGTTGGGCATCTCCGAAGGCCCATCCCAGCAGCAGGGCTGCTTTCAATCAGCTGAGATCTTGTTGTAACTGAATAGCAGTCCAACTCCTCTCTCTACACAATCTGGCTTATTTCAGTGCCCTACAAGTGGGATCCCTAGAGCACTCCTTAGTAAACTTTCTGCACTCAAATCTCTGACTCAGAGTCTATTTCCTAGGAAACCCAACCTGCAACAATTATATTTTTAACTTTTCCTTGCTGTGTAAGAGAGAAATAGCTAACATAAACATTGAAATGTTAACATAGAATCTGTAGAGATTTTATATACTTACACACCTCTTAAAAGTGATGTTGAAATGAATCTCTAAGTATCTCAAGCCAAGATGCTAGAAATTTTCACTGTGTCCCCCTGTAAGAATTTAAGTAGAGTTTAAGATCATGCCCTTGATTTTTATACAAAACACAGCCATTTTCAATTACTTAAAGCTGTTACTATAGATCTAATTTACTACATTCTTTCTGTACTTTATAAGTAAAATGTTGGTTGCAATGTCTTCTCTCAGTATTAGGGATATATAAGTTCATTTCCTCCTGTGTACTGATTTATTTCATACCTCTAATCTAGACGATGGGCAAATTTTTAATTTTCTGTGGGAAATCATTATGAAAATCAAGAACAAAACACAGAACACCAAACACCCTTAATATTATACATGAGTATTATTTGGAAGTAAAGTTAAGATTATAACATTATATATTAATCACAATAATCCTCAAAATATGGTTACTTGCCTATTTTATTAAGATGGAATTCACACAAATCTTTGCAGGGCAATGTGTCAATAAAAACAACAATAGATGGAAGACAATCTAGAAAGTATCCTCAGGCAAAATTGAAAGGACACACAGAAGAATGAGACTTAAAACATGATAACTGCTAGGATTTACAGTATTATTATGATTTGCCCCTGGATGTCTTGCTCTCTGCTTTGCTCTGATCTTGGTAGAGGGCTGGCCTCTGAAGGTTGTGTCCACCGACTTGCAGGAGAGAGATTGGAGGAGGCTGAGAATGAGGGGAAATAGTACATCTTTCCCTCTCTCTGCATTGGGTGGTGTCTGCCACAGCAGCTGCCTCTCCTCTGCTGCTCTAGCTCTTATCTGCTCTTCCTAAAGACTGAGCATAGGTAGCATTGCCAACCCCCTAAGTCCTGCCAGCCTAGCTGTGGCGGCTGCTCTGCTGTTGTTCATCTTTGGTTTGCTCCAGCACCCGCTTCGGTTTTTCAGCTCTTTTCTATTACCTGGGCAGTAAAGTCTCTATTTCCCTCTGATTTAAATACAAAGAATGGATTGTGGTTGTGCTGGATGGCCACAACTACCTGAAGAATACTCTTGTTCATTGCAACCAAAAATCCCAAATATAAATGGCCTTCATACCATTAGAGAAAAATAAGTGATGTTATTATCTACATTTTACAGAGCAGAAAGGTGGGCTCAGCATTTTGCTTAGGGTTACGTATGCAATGCACAGCTTACATGAGGTCTGTGGCCTCTAAAGTCAGACAAACTGGATTTGAATCACTACTTAACCAACCTGTGCTCAATTTTCTCATAAATAGGATGGGGTCACTAGTCATATCTATCTCAAAAAATGTTGTGAAGACTAAATAAATTACTAAATATTAAAGTTGGTAGAACAGTTACTGGAACATAGTATATGCTCAATAAAAGTTACCTATTATTATTAGCCATGCGGCTTCAGTATTGTTTTAAATTACTTTGAAAATACAAACCAAGTTATAGTGATTGCTGTTGGGGTTTATGGCCCAGTGTGTGAGTTTTGAAAAGAAACATTTACATCACCCTGACCAAGTAGCTCAGTTGGTTAGAGCATCCTCTGAATACACTAAGATTGAAGTTTTGATACCAGGTCAGGGCACAATAAGAATCAACCAAATGCATAAGTAAGTGGAACAACAAATTCCCTCTCTCTCTCTCTCTCTCTCTCTCTCTCTCTCTCTCTCTCTCATCATTAAAAAAAGAAACATTTACAAATGTATGACGTGGTAGCATATTGGATGATAATATCTATTTTGGTTAAAAATCTAGTTCTCTACCCTTGATTATTGGAACAGTTTAGAAAAGCAAGATTGATTTCTTTTGTGAAATAGTCAAGAATTCCACAATGGCTTAGGGCACCAAATGATTGCAAACCATCATCCTGCAATTAAAATGGCCAGAGCTGACCTGCTCTTTATTAAACATTAATCTTTGGCTTCTTCCGAATGCACCAGTGAGTTCAAGGTCTGGATATGCATGACTCATGCTAGCTCTGTGTCATTAAGCTATTTTATAGGAGAAAACTATTTTTCATTGTATTGAGTCTGAACTTGAGATTCTTTTTATAATTTGAAAATTAGCAGTTCAGAGTATATTGAAATGAAAAATGCTGGCATTTGTAACCTTCACCCAGCTGAGAAGAACAATGTTTTCACCATTGAAATAAATACTGAAAACACTGTGGCCTAAAACTACCATGAGCGTATATTAATATTTCATATATAATATTGTTAATATATCTTTAGAATATTTTAATATTTAGTACTTATCTTTATATGAATAAGTTAAATTATGCTATTTATTTGCAATCATGTTAACAAAAAGAAAAGCAAATGCATATATTATAAATAAGTTTTCTACTAATTATCACTTCATTGTATATTTTATAATGTTTTTAAGGTGTGACTGTGTCTCTAGGTAATACAAAATTAAGGGGGCTTGAAATAATCAGTCTGAGTAGTTGGACAGATAATTGTACCAAACATATTACTTTTTCAATTTACTTTAATCCTCATTATATTTTTTACCACCTGTGCAGGAGGCAGCTGGTCGATGTTTCTCTCTCATCGATGTTTCTGACTCTCTATCTCTCTCCCTTCCTCTCTGTAAAAAATCAATAAAATATATTTAAAAAAAAAGAAATAATCAGTCTGAGTAGTTGGACAGATAATTGTACCAAACATATTACTTTTTCAATTTACTTTAATCCTCATTATATTTTTTACCACCTGCAAGAACTTTCTATAGAAATTTCCCCCAATAACATCCACTCTATAATTGTATCTTTTATATAACTAACTACAAAATTTAACCTATGGCAATTTTAGTTATTTAGATGAATGAATGTGTATTTAGGAGATTTCAACATTGACTTGGTAGCTGGGTGCCCCTTGGATATTAATGATAACCTGTGAGTGTGTGTGTGTGTTTTGTTTTTTTTAGTGATCATCTATTATAAAAATGTCTTATGATGTAGATAGCTAAAGGGATATCCAAATTCACTGTCAATTTTGTGTTAAATCGAGGTTTTTAAATTAGTGCAGCGGTTCTCAAGCTGTGGGTCGCCAACAATGAAAATACATCCTGCATATCAGATATTTACATTACGATTCATAACAGTAGCAAAATTACAGTTATGAAGTAGCAACGAAAATAATTTTATGCTTGGGGGTCACCACAACATGAGGAACTGTATTAAAGGGTCACAGCATTAGGAAGGTTGAGAACCACTGAGTTAGTGTATTTGAAAGGAAATGTAAGGCATACCTAACCTTCACATATTCCAGTCTTTTAAGCCAAAAGTACAAGCAAACATGATTTATAGTGGAAAGAATGATGAAGGCCAAGTTTACACTAAGTATTTTTAAGCATGAAATTTATGAGGACAAGGAAGCTTGAAGGAAACGTTTTAGAAAACATAATTTCTTTAAAATTTAGAAAGGAAAGAACTACTTTTAAATATTTCAAAATAAAACATAAATTATTTGTGCAAACATTTTCATTTATTGTGTACATGGGTTAACATAACTAATGACAGATTAACCGAAATGAGTGTAACCTTACAACAAACCTAAATATACTATGTGAGATAAACACCAGCTAGTCTCTTTCTGTTCTTTTTTATTTATTAATTAGTTTTAATTGAATTTATTGAGGTGACATTGGTTAACAAAATTATATAGGTTTCAGGGATACCATTTTTAAATACATCATCTATATGTTGTATTGTATGTTCACCACCCTAAGTTCCTTCTATCACCAGTTGAAGAGGTCACCCATCAGTGTCAGTGATGACATCAATTTCAAACTAAAACAAACCTCAAAATAAAATGAGTCTAATTTCTTTACTGGACAATTTGCAGGCAGGGGAGGAGATATAAAGTCAAGAAGGATCAAACAGACCAAGTTTTTTAAGACCTTGGTGTACAGACCAAAAGTCTGCTTTTTGTCAACTGAATATAGGCCAGCCCAGGTATACAAATCAGTTATCATAAGTAAATTAATTTTTACAATTACAGGCAGACTATTAAAGCTTCTAACATGGATTTTTAGATGGAGGTAGAGATGGATTCACTTTCAGGCTCTACCCACAAAACTATTGGATCTTGGGTAAGAGCAATATATTCCTGACTTCATATACTAAATATATAATCCTAATATACAAAGCCAGGGTTCGTCATGACCTAAACATCCTGATGGATGACCAAACACCAGGCTAGGGTCCCGGCCGGCATGGCGGAAGTCAGTCCTGAGTCCCGGCCACCTGTGGAGGGAGGCCCACGGCGTGGTGGTGGGACAGAGCCGTGGGCCCCAGCTGCCCAAGGCACAGCAGCGGGAGGGAGCTGTGGTAATGGAGCCATGCTGCCATCGGACTGGACTCTGGGTCCCTCCCCTGCTTGCAGGCTCTGGGGAACCAGAGCTATACTGCCACTGGACTGGCCTCTTGGTCCCTACCCCCGGCCTGCAGGCTCCGGAATTGGAGCCATGCTGCAATCTGGGAATCTTGGTCCCTTCCCCCCATCTGCAGGCTCCAGGGAACCGTTGTCATTCTGCGATCAGACTGGCCTCTTGGTCCCTCTCCCCTGACCCCCCGGCCCGCAGGCCCGAGGAGCCAGAGCCATGCTGTGATGGGACTGGACTCTACCCGAGGGGTCCTGGATTGTGAGAGTGTGAAGGCTGGGCTGAGAGACCCCCCCAAGTGCACAAATTTTCATGCACCTGGCCTCTAGTGTATCTAAAATTTGCATCATTACATATGTGAGAACTAGAGATTTAAAGCAAAGTGACAGGGGTACCTGGTTTGCAGTTGTAACTTAATATTTGGTAATCTGGGAAAATCTACCCCATTTGAAGTAAGAATAGAGAAGACCATAGGTGTAGAGTTTACTTGGTTTATTTTATATTTCCATACATTCCCTGAATTATTTTCTAACAAAATGCTGTGTTAATTGCATCTTATACATCTACCTCAGAGATCATGTTGATATTTACATTTCGAATTCTTCCCAAATTTTGGTAGCCCCTCTTCATTGTGTTTTTATTTTGCCATTATTGATTAAATATGTAGAGTGCATGCATGACATGGAGTTGTAAGTATTCTAGACTTAAAATTATTTGTTAATAGCTGCTGAGCCCCACATCTAATGTATGATCACTCCCATCATTAGAACTGTATACTCTATAAGACCAAAACTCTTGGTTTTAAAAATGATTACTATTATGTATTAGTAATTGTAGGGAAGCACAGGAGACTGAAAAGTCTGTAAGGAGGAATCTCCAAAAGGTTTGGTGCCTCTGTGGGGACCTTGCCAAAGGTGGCAGGCCCTGCCATGGCTTTTCCAAACAAGTCTGTGCACGTGTGGACCCCCGAGTGTTTACTGGAATCCTTATGCTTAATCTTTAGGTGTCCTTGCTTAAAGGACAGTACAAACACATGTGTCCTCCCAAGATTACTTACCCTGCTGATTGTATCTAAAAGATAAACTTTATCTCAAACTGCTGTTACAATAAAAGCCTAACAAGGCAGGTGATCGAGGCTGTCTGGTTCCTTTAGCCAGGCAGTCCCTTAGCCTTCTCTTTCACAGCAAATGTTGTGTCAGAGTAATCATTCATCCGTCACTTAGGGTCTGCTGGTCATCCCCGGCAAATAATAATAGCACTAATTGTTGGGCATGAAACATTGGGAGCTTACATATCCTTAAGTTCTATGTAAATGACATTTTATTTGTTCTGAGGATAAGACATAGAAAAAGACACCATATGGGAAATATGAGGTTAATCATATCCTGAACTTCCTTGCTGGGCTTGTTTCTGGCTCAAAGAGACCTAATCAAAGTTTGTCACAGCAGTAACTGAAGGATTTAATAATGTATATCATGTATATCATGCACGTATGTAACAATATAGCACATTGACCTTCAAATCAGAATTTGAAGAACAGGTCTGGGTACTTTGTCATCTACTGCTTCTGTGAAGACATGATGCACATCACATAGATTTTTCTCAGTCCTTCTGTAACTCATATCTTGGGATCCAGAGGCTGCCTGATGGATATTCCTGAGGAAGATGACAGTGCTGTGGACTTTACTGTATTCCTTGTGGCTGCAGCTGGCCACCAAGGTCACACACAATTGTAGCAAAAGCCTTCTAATAATAATAACCATAATAGCTACTTTTTGTTAAATGAATAAGAAATATACTAAATTATACAAATTATCTTATGCAACCTCAATATAAATGTACAATATATGCCATATTATTATTCCTATTTTACAAAAGAAAAAAAGTGACTATGATTAACTTGACCAAAGGCCTGTAGCTAAAAGTGGTAAAAAGAGGATCAGGTCTGTTACTAAATCCCAAAAGCTTGGTCACTATACTTTACTACCTTCTACCCAGGCTGTCCTAACTTTGTTACTCTTTTAAATGAGTATTTGTAGAAGCCAGGTGATAGTAACACAGGAGCTGTGCCTCGCAGTTTGCATTTGGTCTGAAATATTCCTGGTGAAAACGATTCCTGTTTGGAAGCCTACGGAAAAGTTCAGCTATTTCGAATGCAATAAAGACTTACTTATTAATTTCTGTGTCTGAGGCTTCTGAGCGAAAGCATTTTCAGACTTGGAAAAGTGTTTGAATTTTCTGAGATTTGGGAATACGATGGAATATAATCTTTAAAGCAAAGACTGCACTATAATTTTCTCCACATGCATTAACTAAAGGCATACAAGATGGAGATAAAATAGAAATCAAAGGCACATCAGAGTAGAAAAGCTAGTGCCAAGCAAAAAAATGAATTGTTGATCCATCAGTTCTTTTCTTTGAAGTTTTGATATGAAAAAAAAAATCAATGAAAAGAGGCTGCGGAAGGAAAACAAACCAACGCAAAACTTGTTTCAATAAGAGTAAAACTAAATCTAAGTTAGGTAATTTGCTCTTTTTCAAACACCCCAAAGAAGCCAAGCTTAGAATAGAGGACAACTAATTAAGCAACAGGACTTCAAGGTTCTTACATGAAAATGGAGGACACCCTCATTTTTAAAGTAGCCAGTTTTAAAGGAACTGTCCCTTGATTCACTCATGACACCAATGTGATTCAGATGCTGTCATCAGTAATGCACTCCACGGTAAACTCATTTGACAATTCCTTCAGATACAGGGAGCTGTTTGGAATTATTTATAAACAGCCTCATTTGAAAACTGGTTCTGTCCTGGTTGTGTGAAGAATGTTAACCACACTCATTTGGGGAAATTTACAAACATGATACATATAAATAGAATTCAGTTTACTGAATTTTGTGAATGCTTGAGACAGGCAAAAATGTATACACCACCTGGGGCTTTAACAAAAGCAAAGGAAAAAGCTAGTTGTACATATCCCATTTACTTATCAACTGTTTACTGAGCTCTATCATTAAAAATATGAGGGTGTCTTTAAAGAGGGAGTGACCTCAGAGTGTTGAGGATAAACAGGAGTTTTCCAAAAATATGAAGGTGTATCAGAATTCCAGGCAAGGGAAAAAGGGAGGAGAAATAATAAAGAGTCCAACCATTACGTTAGGATCTCAAATCACGTATAGTATGATCAGTGGGAGTGTCTGTTAAAAATGAGTTACTGTGTCTTGTTCCAGACCAAGTCAATTACAATCAGTGGTAGCAGGGGCAAGCATTTGCATTTTGAATACTGACACCTAAGTGGTTTTCACACACTTTAAGATTTGAAAATTATTACTATAGATGATGGTAACAGAATTTCACAATGTGCTTTACATTTACAGAGAATATGCTGATGGATGAGGGTTGGGCATAAAGAAAAGAGACCCTTACGAGACGGATGCGCTGATCCTTACTTAACCTCCTGTGCCTTTCCGTCTACTTCAATCGGCTTTTGTTCCTAAACTCTCTCTTGTCAAGGTTACCAAGGACCTTTAGCTTTCCACCTCACTAATTCTCCACCTCCATCTCAGGAGTATTTGAAAAAATTGATCACCCACTCCTAAAACATTAAATTTTCTTCGCTCCTAAGAACCCAGCCGGTATTCATTTCCTTCATGCTTTGTAAGCCTCTCTTTCTCCTTTACTGGATCCTCTAAAACTTCCACCTCTTTTTTTTCTCTCTCTTTCTATACTTACTCTTTGAAGTTGTAGTAAATAATCATCTGTGTAATTAAACCCCCACATATCTATCACCAGATCCCTCTCTTTCCTTTTATTTTACACCTATATGTTCAACTATCGACTCCAAGTCTCCACTTTGATGCCTAGGAAGGAATTCGAAAGTTTATGTTTCAAAATGGGAATGCTTAACACAAACCTTCTTTCCCTCTAGTCTTACCCATCTTGGGTAATAGCACCCTCACTTTATCAGGCCAAATACTTAGTAATAGTCCTATTTCTTTTTTCACATTTCATGTTTGATCCACCAGCAAGACCACTGGTACTTCCCTTAAGCTATATCCCAAATCTGACATTTTCCCATCAACTCCATGGCTATCACTCTAGTTCAAGCCCATCATCACCTATTGCCTAGACCAGTGGTCGGCAAACTGGCTCGCGAGCCACATGCGGCTCTTTGGCCCCTTGAGTGTGGCTCTTCCTAAGCCTTAGGAGTACCCTAATTAAGTTAATAACAATGTACCTACCTATATAGTTTAAGTTTTAAAAATTTGGCTCTCAAAAGAAATTTCAATCGTTGTACTGTTGATATTTGGCTCTGTTGACTAATGAGTTTGCCGACCACTGGCCTAGACAATAGCTATGAGTTGACTAATGAGTTTGCCAACCACTGTGAGGCCTAGACAATAGCTATGGTCTCCTCAGTGACATCCCTGCCTCTATTCCTGCCACATATGGTAACTTTTCTATAGTGATCCTCAATGATCTTTAAAAACATAAATCAGAAAATTCTACTCTCTTGATTAAAATCTTCTAATAGCTGCCCTAACTGGTTTGGCTCAGTGGATAGAGCGTCCGCCTGCGGACTGAAGGGTCCCAGGTTTGATTCCAGTCAAGGGCATGTACCTTGGTTGCAGGCACATCCCCAGTAGGGGGTGTGCAGGAGGCAGCTGATCAATGTTTCTCTTTCATTGATGTTCCTAACTCTCTATCCCTCTCCCTTCCTCTCTGTAAAAATTCAATAAAATATATTTTAAAAAATGAAATGAAATCTTCCAATGGCTATCATACTTAAAATAAAACACAAAGACCTTACCAAGCCTCACAAAGTCTTCTGTCTCTCTTGGCAATATTCCCTATACTTCTTTAATTTTACTGCTTCAGCCACCATGGTCTTGGTGTTTGACACACTGAGGCTGTTTTTCCTCAGAGGTTTGCATTTATGGTTTCCTCCAGCTGGGATGCTCTTCTTCGAGGTATCACATGTCTCTCTTTCTTACTTTATTCTGCTCTTTGTTCATGTATAACTTCCTTTGAATGTTCTTTCATGTCTACCTTATTTAAATGATTCTCTCTCCTCCATGTTACTCCATATTCCCCTACCATGCTTTCATTCATAGCATTATCATTCACATTGTCATAGAGGTATTTGCTTGCTTATGTGTTGTCTCTCCTCCACATAGCAATATAAACTCCATGGAGTTATTATTTGGCAAGAATACAGCTCTATGATGCTATTAATATTATAAAACTTTGTAAAAGCATGGCATCTTATTTGAACATTTTATGTATTAATTATAGTTAAACTTTTATGGGCATTTCATTTCAAGCTTTCATCAAAAGAGCCTAATAACATTTAGAATTTTTGAGGTCAATAAAACTAAAATTTCAATTCAACTGTTGATAGCAGTGGTAGAAATACTATTTTCAAATGAAAGGTAGTGCAGGAAGCAGTTCTTTTCTGAATAAAGTGACTGTATTCATGATTTAGCAGAATCAGTTACTTTGCAATTGATTCTGACTATAGCTAATATTTGAACTTTAAGCACTGTGATCTCAGGATTTTACCTAAGGGCAGATATGAATCACTCAGGGCTGCTGCAAAAACAGGCATGATGTGCTCAATAACGATCCCCTCAGCATTAAAGAAACGTTCTTCAAGGCAGGCTTCATGAAAAGTCCAACCATGACCTTAAGGTATGACAGCCTTTTCCATAAAATACAGGGACTGGGAAATTCAGCATATTGTAAGAAGCTCATTAACCCAGTGGGTAATACAGCATACAGCAACAGCCCTCGCTAGCCATTGGTGAAACAAGCTGAAAGTTTGAGAGTGGAACATGTTACACATAATTAAATATGGATCCTTCCTAATCAATAGTGAGGGCATAATTACTTTTCTCAAGGTTAGTTAGGCAGGGTTGTTTGAGGGGACAGACACCAGAGTGAAGGGAATCAAGAAGACATACTAGAGAATCATGCATTTGGAAGCTGAGGAGGCTATTAGGAGCTTTGGCACACTTGAAAAAACCCGACTGCAATTTTATCAGTCCTCTCATTACAGAACTATTAGACAAGGTCAAGAAGGCCTATGAGAATTGATGCATGCATTTAAGCAGTGCCTCCTTGCTTCACCAAGTTGCTCAATAATGGCTGCCAGATTTTCATGTCTCTGAACAAAAACATCTTACATGAACATCTCAAAGTATTGCTCAATTCTGCCTTTTAAAGAATGTCATTACTACCCTGTGGAAACTATCAGTGATGAATTAATGAACATTTTTAATTGTGAACCGAAACTATTTCAACCACTGACTGGAAATCACAAGGGAGATAAATATGTACTTAAGTATGTGTTTGTAAACACGTCTTCCCCAAATCAGACCCCTGTGAGGGAGGAACTATGAAGAGAAAGAGTTCAACAGCTTAGTCCCATCAAGCATGTGGGCTGGTTAGCATTCTTAGAAATGTGGTGAAATATTTTATCTTTCCTCCTTCCCCTCCTTTTCTCTCCATGCCTAAATATTTATGGAGTAACTTCCATGAGCCAAGCATTGAATATAGATAGGAGTAAACAATTCATTGGAAAGCTGTAAATGATAATGCTCATGATAAAGCCAGTTCTGAGGGTCTGCCAAGTGTTATCAGATTAAAGGCTTTTCATTATACAACAAAAGGGTGACTTGCGCTCTTAGTCACATGAGACTGTAAGAGTGTCTGCATATTAGACTTTAGATAGAACAATGTATGAAGCGATTTCAAATTTATTCCAGGAACAAATAATGTGAATTTGATTTGTGTTTAAAGAAGGATGCTATAGCTCTGAAACATTTTTTCCCAGCATAATTGATAAAAGTTCTTATTTCAGAGATTTTTTCCCCCATAGAAATTTATAGCATTTTTAAAAAAAATATTTTTATTGATTTCAGAGAGGAAGGGAAAGGGAGAAAGAGATAGAAACATCAATGATGAGAGAGAATCATTGGTTGGCTGCCTCGTGCATGCCCCCTATTGGGGATTAAGCCCGCAACCCAGGCATGTGCCTGGGAATCAAACCATGGCCTGGTTTATAGGTTGATGCTCAACCACCAAGCCACATCAGCCTGGTAGCATTCTTAAAATAGTCTAAAATTCTAACAAATAAGACCCTGAAAGCACTTGCTTTTCTTACTTTTATTTCCAAAATTTTAATCTGTGCCTTAAAGAGACAAGGAAATTTTTTTTCTTTGTCTCTTTAAGCAATAAATATATATCACATTTTGTAACTACTATGAAGTGGCCAAATTTTGATAAGAGATAACATATGTAGATATATAAAATGTTTGAAATTAAATAAAGCCTGAGAAAGGAAAGTCTCTTGAGTATTATTTAGCAGCCTTTATTTATTTATATTTCAATATAAAGCACCAACACCAAATCATCCCCTCCCCATCCACTGGATTTCTTTCCAAAGCTCATTACAGTGGAAATTGACACCCCATCTCTCTCCTTCCTGATACAGTGTGGACTCTGTTTAGTGACTTGCTTCCAGAGGACAGTGGGAAAGCAGTTGGAAAACAAAAGTAACTTTACAATGGAGTAAGCCAGGTGATCAGGGTGAATTAAATCAATAAGTAATGCATCCTTGAGATGATGTGACAAGAAAGGCACTTCACTTCTGTGGGTTTCCTCTCATAAATCTATAAGCCCAGCTTAAAAATGAGAAAAACAAACAAACATAAGACAAACCCAAATTGAAGAACATTTTCAAAATATCTGCGCAGTACTACACAAAACTGTGAAGGTCATCAAAAGCAAGGAAAGTATAACAGATTGTCACACACCAGAGGAGACAGGAAGACTATATGTAATACTAGAGGCCCAGTGCATGGATTTGTGCACTGGTGGTGGGGCGTGACCTGCGGGGATCAGCCCGCTGTGGGAGTGTCACTCGTCCCATTCAGCAGAGCAGAGCTCCCACTGTGGGAGCACACTGACCACCAGGGGGCAGCTTCTTTGTTGAGCGTCTGCCCCCTGGTGGTCAGTGTGCATCATAGTGACTTTTCTACTGGTCATTCTGGTCGTTCCGCCATTAGGTCGCTGGGCTTTTATATACATAGATCAGTGGTCGCCAACCTTTCAGACCTCATGTACCACCAGTGGTCAGCAGACCACCAGTTGGCGACTGCTGATATAGATGGTATTTTGAATGGAAATAAAAGAAGACTGAGGAGGATATATTAAATTTCAAATAAAATGTGGAGTTTAGGTAATAATTCCATCCTCACGTTGACTTTTTAGTTGAAACAAATGTTCCATAGTAGTATCTGATATTAACAATATGAAGGATAGACAGGAACTCTGTACTTTGAAACTTTTCTATAAAGATGAGACATATATATGACTAATAATATGCAAAGTGTCCCCTTGGGAGTTCGACTGTGAGACCAGGAGTTCTATCACTCACTATGAAGTGCGCTGACCACCAGGGGGCGGCAGGGAATGAAGGAAGGCCCTGGTCGGCAGCCAGAAGGCCCCAGATCGGCCTTGATCACCAGCCAGGCCTAGGGACCCTACCCATGCATGAATTTCATGCACCGGGTCTCTAGTCTAAAATAAGAACTTTATGAAAAAAATCCAAAAAACATCAAGGAGATTACTAGAGGTTTTAGTAATTATAACCAAAAATTTTTATAACACAGAAGTGTGTTTTTTTTTAAAAAAAATGTATTATTGAGTAAACTCTTTCTGAGTTTCCAGTTTCCATTGTTCAGCGCATTCCAGTGTTAGACAGGAATGCTTACAACATGGAGTCAATGAAACAGCACTCAGCACATTGCCTTGTATAAAATAAACCCTCAATAAATATTTATCAATTGATTGAATAGGTTGGCAAATTAGTTTTCATCTTGGCTAAAAGTACTTATTACTTTGTTCTGTTTTCTTATGCAATAAGTAGATGGGCTTGGCGAGAAGCTTTTTCAAATATGAAAATACCAATCCCAGAAACTAGTAAAAATCAATCAATAATGTAGTAGGTTAATCATCCAATGAAGTAATTCATCCTGTGAAATGGTCTCAGTTTATCCTGGAGGAGACTTGAGACAAGTCCACCTAATCAAGGTGACTGGGGAGAATAGGCTCAGGAGTGCATAGAATAGAATTGATATGAAGAAAAATCGGTGGATCAATGACATTAACATTCCTCAAGATAGCATGGTTAGCCAAAGCGTGAAGAAAGGGGACTCTGAGGAGAATAATTTGTCAGCATTTCCCCAGCACTCTCCATAGAAGCCTCAGGCTACCATAGCTTGATGTCATTAACTATTAGGTTCATTCAACTAACCTACTCTGCTTGCTCTGATTAATTTTATTTCCCATGCAGATTTTTTAGTAGAAAAGTAATACTCTAGGGTCACTTTTCTAGTTATAGTTCCCATGCCACATTTGTAGATTTGCATTTTTGGTTTACTCTCTAGTTTCTTGGGCATTTGGTTAACCTAGTTTTCCTTTGTGCTTAATATGTGCAATATGATTACCTGCTTTATACAATTGATTTGAAATTAAAATTAGTGATAAAATACATGTGCTGCTTGTCTTTAATAGGCAGTCATTAAATCTTGAGACATGCTGTTGACATAATTGTTTTTGTTTGTTTGTTATTAAACCGTTTCCCATCTTCGTCCTGAATTTGAGCCGTTCTGACAAAACTAAATTCTTTAACCTGAAAACTGAAGCATTCCATTATGAAGCAGTTAGTCTCTGATGGAACGAAGCTTTGCTTGGCCCACCTAAGCAGCCGGTTGGTGTCCCCTCATTCCTCGGTCTCTGCTTGCACCTTCAGCACCGGCACCCGAGGATCATGGAGTGCTCCTTACACACTCAGGACAGCGAGGAACAAGTAGGCTACTTTACAGGAATCTCTTAATTCATCACTGAAATGAGGCACGTCTGGAATGGAACAAAAACATCATTTAGCCGGCAGGTTTAGCAGCTGTGATACATGGTGTGCGTGAGTTCAATTTGAGTAGAATTGTGTTTAATTGAAAATTTGGCCACTACATAAAACTTTCACTGCAAAGATTAGTACGCCATTGAAGGGCTGCCAAGGGTGCCAAAAATGTGAAAGAAAGAGCCACTTGGGTTTTTTATTTCAAGAAGTAGTCAATGTTTTATAAAGCAGAGTTCTAGAAAATATGGTCCAGGCCCACTTTCATCAGAATCACCCGGGCGCTTGTTAAACTGCAGACCCCATGGCCTACTGGATCAGAATCTCCCCAGGGGGAATCCAGAGATTTGCGGCTTTTACCGGTTTCATAGGTAATTCTTATGTGGCCGATAGTCTGAAAACTTGGTTTTGTTTTATAAGTCATGAGAGAGCACTTCATAACCCAAGTGCTGACAGAATTTATTCATGGTGTTCACACCTTTCCAGGAAGTCTTGAACTTAGAACTTATTAGTACCAGGCAAAAAGGAGGACGGTATGATGTTTAACTATTATGCCTGTTAATCAACATTTAAACCACAATATTTCTAGAATATGTTTTGTAAACTAAAGCTTGTACTCTGCATTTCAAATAGTGGGTGTTTTCATGACAAACGTCCTTTGGTTCAGAAAGTTTACCCATTTCGCACAAACATCTAAGCAAAGTGTCTGTTTCTAGATGCATGGCAAGTCTACCAAGCCTGATTTTTCTTTGTTTTGCATTTGTCAGAATCCTGCTGTATTTGAGGTTGTTTTTATTTCAATAAACATTATATTGAACATATATCAGAATCAACCTCTATCAGATTTAGTCTCATTGATAGGCATCTTGTTTTGATTAATTTTCCCAGGTATAAACTTGGCAGATTTGCTTTGTTCATTGTCCAATGAACCCTGATAGGTGTTTGCATTTTCAACTTTCACAAATCATACCTGAAGGAAAAATACATCAGACTGGTTTATTTGCAATGGAATGTTCAATGTAACACCAAGGCCACTGGAAACAATCATGAATATAGATTCCCTCTGGTCACATTGATGGAATAAGTAGATGATTGAGTACAGGAAACCTATGTATTAGTTGTATGACTTTGAATACATATATCTCACATGATTTCTGAGCCCCAGATTGCACAACTATAAAATGGGTTGATCAAATAAGATATTTTTTAAATGCCTGGCAGTTGGTAGCTAGAAAGTAAAAGAAAGTAGCCCTGAAAATAGCAGGATGCTGGTGGGAGGGCAGACTGCAACTTGTGGGGCTCTGCTTTGTACACAAAATGCAGAACTCTTCATCCCGAGCCCTGGACACCCAGTCTCCCGGGGAGGACTGAAGCCATTGCAGATGGAAAAGAAGACGGAAGGAATAAAAGTCGTTTTGTGGCACAGCTAGAACTCTGCAATTTTGTGATTTTTGAATTGAAAAGCGAATAAGAATGTTATTTACTTCACAAAACATCTCCGTTGTACCATGGTTGAATGAATGTAGAATTCTTAATAAAGGCACTGTGCTCTGAGAAATATCTCTTGATGCAGTTGAACTTATATTTCCTGTGTTACTGTCTTATTCTTTGAATTCCCATTTCCTGTCTCCCCCTTTATACATAATGGATAAAAGTTGTTTCTACATCTTATATTCTCCTGCACTTTTTTTTCTTATTAACATTTTTATTTTCACAAAAGAGAGCAAAACGCCATTTCCCATGAAGAAAAGGAAGAGCTAAGGATTTTAAAGCCTTAAAAATCTTGAAAGCTATTAGATTCATTACTGTGCTTTCTCCAAAAGAGCCGTTTTAAAGGGAAATGGCCTTTAACCTTCTCCTGATTATGCAGTGATAACAGTTCCCTAATGAACAATGTTAACAGAATTGGATTGATGACTTGAGTTTTTGCACAGTAATGATAAGTGAAAGGTAATATTTTCATGATAGTGAACTGGTGCTCTTTTTATAGTACTTTTTGAAAATGAAATCTGTGTACCCCTTTAATTTGGATTCAAATAAGAGAAATGAAACCCCACTCAAAAGAGGTGCGCCGTGTTCTGAAAGAGTTTTAATGAATCAGAAATAGAAAAAAAACACATTTGCTTTGATAATTAGCATAAATATAAAATAGAATGCATGTCATTTTTCAATGTAGGAAAGCTTATTGATCCATATAGAAATACAGATCCATAACTTTAGATAAAATGATAATAAAGAAGGAACTGAGCCTATGAGACTGGAGATGAAAAATCATTTTCTGGAAAAATTCCCCAGAAATGTACGAGCTTGAAAATTTGGATTAGAAGGTTTTGTTTGTTTGTTTTCATGTATTTCCATTTTATTTTTATTACATGTGTGTATATACATTTTGTTCCAGCTTATGTTTCCTTAGAATAGATTTCCAGAACTAGAGTTATTGTGCTGAAGGAAAATTTAAAGCTGTTTCTATATGCCATTAGGAAAAATGTTTCATATGTAGGATAGAAAAATGTTGCCAGACTTTTTACCAACATAGCATCTAAGAATGCCTATATGACTACATAACCATTGATGTTTAGCATGGCTACTTTAAAGTTATTGAAAATTCAGTAAGTAAAAATTACCTCTTCTTTTTTGCTAAGTTTATTTGATTACTAATAATGTTTTATATATTTATTTGTAATTTGCAGTTTTGTGAACTGTTTATTTATAAGCATGACCATTTTCAATTTGAGAATTAGCATTTGGTTTTATGCCTCTCTAGAAGTTATTTATATATATTGAGGGTGTTAATTTCATCACTCAAAACTGTTGCAAATGTTTTCTCAAGTTTGTCTTTTGACAAATAAGTTTTGATAATTTTAAATATAAAAGTAAAATATTTATATATTTAAAATTTATATTTGATAAAAAAATGAATGAAGGCCTGAGGGGGTTAGAGGTGGAGGAGATTAATGGGGGGAAAGGGAACATATGTAATACTTTTTTTTGGCTGGCTTCCTTTCTCCTTTCTTTTTTAAAAATATATTCTTATTGTTGATAGTATTATAGTTATCTCCCATCCCTCCCACAATACCTTCAATAACAAAGATAAACTTTTTTTTTACTTTTAAAAAGTAAAAGAAAAGTTAAACAGCAAGTAGGAAATCAATGGTAAATAAAAAATTAACATAAAAAAGATGAAATTATAACATGAACAATCAAATTATAGAATGAAAAACAAATAATATAAGTTCTATTAGAGCACAGTTTTGGCTGTCTTGTGCTATGCTATATCTCCAGCACCTAGCATCTTTCTAACATCCAGGAGATGCTCAGTAACTATTTTGTTGTGAATTAATATTTCTAGGTGTAACATATTTAATTATTAATAAGTCTGACAAAAATAGAATTCTATGAAAAATTAACTATTAGTGGTCTTATCTTTTATCTCTATTATTTTACTCTTTTAAGCCCTTAATTATCATATAAGCATTTTAAAATAAATGACTGTGTTTTATGCATGTCTGTATACATGAGATAGCTTATTATGGTGCCGTTCATACCAATTTATAGATCTGAATTCGGTGCAAAGAAAAAAATTCTGCCACATACAAACATACTTTCTTCCCCAAATCTTCATCTTTACCAAAATTTATATTTTCAATAATTATTTACTTGCTGCCTATTCTGTACTAATCCTGGAAGTTGTGAGGTAATAGAAAATATATATGTTGGTCACTGGCAGAGCACCTAAAACCCTTGTAATTCCCTGAGTGATAAGATCATTAGAAGCATATTATTTTTTTCTAATGAGGCAACTTAGGATGGGCTCCTAGATGGCTCCTGGATGAGGTTTGGTCACTAGAACATCCAAGCTTGGAATTCAGCCCCACCTCCCACCTCCCAATCTCATGAGATTGTGTTTATATGATGAAGCCTCCATCAATTCCCCCAAATATGGGGTCAAGAGAGCTTCTGTTTGCGTGAACACACGAAGATGCTAGGAGAGTGGCACACCTGGAGAGGGCATGCAGCCCTTCCCACATACCTGTCTTACACACCTCTTTCATCGGGATGTTCCTCTGTATCCTTTAGCATAGCTTTTCATAAAAAGCTGAAAAACATAAGTAAATGCTTCCCTGAGTTCTGTGAGGCACTCTAGCAAAGTAATTAAATCCAATGGGAGAAGGTCATGGGAAACTTCAATTTATACCCAAGGTGGGAAGAAGTTGTGATTAATTTAGGAACTTACTACTTGTGATTGGCAGCTGAAGGGGTTGGCCAGGGCCTGAGCACTTCACCTGTGGGATCTGATGGTATGTCCAGGTAGAGAGTCAGAATTAACTTGTAAGACACCCAGCTGGTGTCAGAGCACTGATTGGTGGGGAAACCTCCATGCATTTGGTGAGCAGAAGCATCAGAAGTGTTCTGTGTGAGGAGTAAAGGAGACACACAGAGAAAAAAAAACAAAGTGGGAGGAACTGCGTTTTTACCTACATGGAAAGGGGGGGAAAAAAATTCGAGTGTTTTCTTAACAGAAGTTTTACTGATTTACCAGGCAGGATTTTTTGGAGGCAGGCCATGCTAAAGAACTTTGGCTATTTCAGACAAAAAGAAACGTGCTAGAATTGCAAGAGAATGAAGAATAAACAAACGTCACTGCAGGCCTGAAAGATGACTAGTAACTAAGGCTGCCCAAGAGGTTACATAGACACAATAGAATTTTGGTTAGGATGATGTTACAACTCCTGAGGATGTCTTTGCTAAAGCTATAAATAGATTCTAACTCTCCCTTTGTCTTTGTGTCACTAAATCAAGATTCAAAGATGAAAACACAAACATCTGATTGGCGAAATCTACGTCACACATTCCATGCTTATTTTCTGAGAACCAAACCAAGGAGAATTTGCATCAATCCATCCAGGTTCTTTAGGTCAATGCCTCTCATAAGACTGGGCACAATGGAGCATTCACTAAACTAGGAGCTACTGAAGGATGGAGAGAAAACAACACATATATCTTATTTATGTGGAAAGGTTGAACAAAACAAATATAACGTTTTCCTTTTTATGGCTTACCATCCCGAAGAAGAACTAGGTATAAGTACAATATTAAAACTGTAATAAGCACAGTTAAAAAGCATTGTATCAAGATTTCTTTCAATTGTGAGAGACAGAAATCCAGCTCACAGTACTTCATAACATAAAGGAATTTGTCAGTTAATTAAAATGTCCAGAATTATGTCTGGCTTCAAATGGCACTGGAGTCAGTCTCAGACAGTTTGCTATGGGTTAGCTCCTCTGTCTCCATCTCTGGGTTTTAATTTCTCTCGTGTTGGGTGCATTTTTAGGTGGCCACTTCCACACAGGTTAGGAAAGGTGGTTCTACAGAAGCTCCACTGAAACACATTCTTTACACTTTGTAATTCCAGAGAATTCAGTGTTGGAACACTGAGATGGAAGATACAGAAAGAATAACTAACAAGAAGAGTCTTCACACATTTATAAGTGATAATCCTAAAATCAGGGAGAAAACTGAATGGAAAAGTATCTTCACTAAGAGACATTGAAAAAAAAAAAAGGCCAGCTTCTAAGTTCTATATACCCAAGAAACAGTCTAGCCAGCCCTAATATGTCATATTTGTTCTTCTACAGAATATCGCTTTATCAAGATCTCTACTATGGCCATTATTAATTATTTTTTCATCCCAAAGTAATTCCCCATAATCCACTTTTAGTTGTCTATTTTGTCACTTCAGAGTGTCTTAATCACCAGAAAAAGGAGAATATCCTTGCAATTATTTCAGCATTTGAGCACTGATTCAATCCTTTCCTATATAGTAAAGAGGTAATATGCAAATTGACTGTCACACCTTCACACAAGATGGCCACCCCCATGGTGGTCAAAGATGGCTACCACAAGATGGCTGGCAGGGGAGGGCAGTTGGGGGCGATCAGGCCAGCAGGGGAGCAGTTAGGCATCGATCAGGCTGGCAGGGGAGTGGTTAGGGGGTGACCAGGCTGGCAGGCAGAAGCGGTTAGGGGCAATCAGGCAGGCAGGCAAGCGAGTGGTTGGGAGCCAGCAGTCCTGGATTGTGAGAGGGGTCCCAGATTGGAGAGGGTGCAGGCTGGGCTGAGGGACAACCCATCCCACCCCCAGTGCACAAATTTCATGCACCAGGTCTCAAGTATTGATATATTCTAGGATAAGGTTGATAAGATATCACTCTAAGTTTTTCAGTTCTTGGCCATGCCTAAGGAAATGATTTCTATCAATTCTATCTTTTTCCTTCTCAACAAATAAGGACTGTGACACCTATGTGTGATTTGGAACACTAAGGAAAATCACTTTTAAAAATTATGATAAATATGATAAAGATGACAACCTGAAGAAGATTATAGGTAAGCAGATAAATTAATATGTGTTTGTGGTGTAGTCACATAGAATGAAGCCGACCATCTTGAGAAACTAGACAGCGATGTTCAGAAGGTAACAGGAGTGATTCTAAGTACATTGAGGTCATGTAATTTAGTAGGGGTTTGGGAGAGGTAATTGGGAGAAATAAGACAGAAAGGAGTGATTCTAAGTACATTGAGGTCATGTAATTTAGGGGTTTGGGAGAGATAATTGGGAGAAAAAGAGAAAAAAAGGATTACCCCCAGTGAGCAAATCTGGCAAAAGAGAGACATCTGGAGCAGAGCCATATCCTGTCTACGTTCTGGGTGTATGGAAACTGGGTGGATTTAGACAGTGAGGTTTGAGTCAATCCAAAGTTCCAAATCATTGAATTTTCTTGGTACCATATTAATCATCATGATAAATATGTTGTCGTATTTTGACATTCCTTTAGTTTTGAAAATTTAAAAACTTCAATATTTCATTATGATAGGAAACGATTTTTGTTCTAGCTCCTTTATTTCGATATTCCCAGTGCTACTGTATAGCACAAGCTCTATAGCCAGACTGCCTGATCCCTAGTCTAGGCTTCACTGGCTCACATCTGCATTTGCTTTGTTTGTTATGTGGTCTAGATTCTGAGTTCATTTCTCATCCTTCAATCTCTTATAACTCGTTCTCCAGCCAGAGCTATCCTAACTTAGGTTAGAAATTCCATTTTGACTCTGCATTTCTGGAACCTAGAACCTTAGATACAGCTACAGGAAAGACTGATTCCTATAAGTTATTAGAATAAATATTTAAATCAAAATTTGTAAAAGTACAGATTCTAGGTTTAGATACTATAATTCTTCTGTATGTCTAGAATCTTAGGAATTTGGAAAGAGAGATTTAAGAAATGCCGTATTCTTCTGTATGTCTAGAATCTTAGGAATTTGGAAAGAGAGGGCCAGACATTTAAGAAATGCCATATTGCCCTAGCTGGTTTGGCTCAGTGATAGAGCGTTGGCCTGTGGACTGAAGGGTCCCAGGTTCAATTCTGGTCAAGGGCACATGCCCAGGTTTAGGGATCGATCCCCAATAGGGGGCCTGCAGGCGGCAGCTGATCAATGATTCTCTCTCATCATTGAAGTTTCCATCTCTCTCTCCCTCTCCCTTCCTCTCTGAAATCAATAAAAATATATTTTAAAAAAAGAAATGCCATATTTCACAAATTAAGAGGAATAATTTTCATTACTATAACAAAACAGACAAACAGGATACCACTGCTGTATTTGAGTGGCATCAAAGTAGTAAAAGTTTAGAAATCAGGAACACAGTTCTACACTTAGAGGCCTAGGAAATGAGAACTGTCATAGTTATGATGTAATGTATATTATACATTTTTGCAATTTGGTGAAACAAAAGAGTATGCTCTGATTGATGAGTTGAGGGATGTACAGTTTGGATGTCCTAGGCCAGGCAAGATAATGGCAACATAAAACTTGCACTTGCTTCAATTTATCTCTTTTTAGACAGGTCTGTCCCTGGTTCTCTGTAAATTGATCAGCTCAGAAAGAATAAAAGAGCAACTAACATGCCCGAGATATTGTAAATTTCTGGCAGACAAAATACTATTTTATTCTATCCCTATATGATCTAATAAAAGCAATAATAGGTGCTTGACAAATATGTGTTGATGTCATTTCTTTGATTTAGTGAGCACAGTGGGAGATTAGAATTAGCACAGGACTCACTCTCTCATCCTAAAGGCTTTTAATCTTTCTAGGAAGACAAGAATTTATAGGTATTTGTTGAGAACCAGAGGAGTCTTAGTTCTATTTACAACTTTCTAAAGGACCCTACACTGTGATCATAATGATCTTACATAGGCATTTTGCTGTAGCATGTGGTTTGTTTCTTCTTAAAAGCCATGATAAAATATTTATGACTTTTAATATTTATATATCAGTACATAGGTTGAAAAATGAGACTAGTGGCCACCTGTAAGAATGATAATTTTCCATTATTAAAATTTGTAGTTCCAATCAATAGTATGCCTGTATGTTATCTCACTATTGACTTAGCTTTTTTGTTTGTTTTATATTATCAATATTCTTAAAATAATCTCCAGTATAGTTCACTTTTAATTTTTCTATCATTTAGCATCTAAAATGAGGATAAAGGTCATAATATATTTTACTCTCTTAAAAGTATGAAGTCATATCTGTCACAAGATTAAATGTGTAATTATTCATAAGGTTTGTGGTGCTAAAAAAAAGAGCTCATTTTATGAGTGAAAAAAATCAACATTTAACTTAATTTTTGACATAAGATTCAGTACTTTTGTGTGTATTCTTCATGTAAAGTCAATAATATTAAGGAAAGCAAAGAATTTATGGTACTTTTATAGTTGCGCCAACATAATTCGTATGTTTATTTCTATGAAGTCTTAAAGTCCATATCTAGCTCTTCAATGGCTGGATAGATATTAATCATCTAAAGAAACTTTGATTTATGCACAATTGCAGTCCTCAAACCCAAAAAGAATTTCACCAATTTCTATCTTTTCTCTCACTCCTCTGTGCCCAGCCTCCTGGATCACCAGTAACCTCAAGAAAAGCAGGGCATTTTCAGTGATTTACAAAGAAGATTTCTGTCAATGGATTTCTAAGGAAATTGGCTCAACAGTAAGTCTGGGCACCTACCGGGACAAGCAGACGCCGCTCTGGAGGAGATGGTGGGAGAGGAAATCAGGAGGAACTGGTAACAGAGGCCTACTGCTTTGCGGTCACAGAGGAAGGAGATCGGAAAGGACATTGGTTTGTTTCACTCTTCTCACTGGGTGAAGTGGTTTGTGCAATTTGGCTTTCGACATCTACTCAGCTATCAAAAATATATTATCTATTGTGTCCTAAGACCACAGAGCGCTCTTTGTGGAAAATATAATAACAAACTGACCCATTGTGCTGGAAATAAAGTTCAGGACAATTTATAAGCATTTCTTTCTCTGCTTTCAAAACCACTCAGTAGTGGGGAGGGGTGGCTGGGGAGGAATTACCTAATTCCTCAAGAACCATAATTCAAATCAAAAGCACTTACTTAGTCTAGATTTGTTTTACTATTCTTAAAATGAGTGTAGCTCTTATGTGAAAAAAACAAAGCTTTGGTACTGTTTCTTTGATAGCTGATCAGTCATAAAATGGGAAAAATATAAGAATTAGTCATTTGCAACTGATCTGAATTGTTATATGGTCATTCTCTTCTTACAGCTGAAAAATCAATAAACACATGGTGGTTAATGGCTATTGCGGAACCAGCTGTAAGTGACTCTCCTGAGTAGAGAAAACTTCAGTAATTTTTAACATGCTCCGTGCTCTATACTTACCTGACAATCTCTGCTTTCCTGCTTCTGCAAGCGACCTTCTAGCTAATGTGTTTTATAAGACCCGATGTTTGGCCTACACTAAAGAAATACATTTAACATGGTATAAACAAAAAGATGTTTTAACAGTCATTGTAGGAAAAAAAGAAAAGAAAAGAAAAAGAATTCCTTTACCAACAAACTAAATCCTCTTCTCTTTAATAAATGAAACCTTCAAATAAGTTCTTTCCTAATGTAGAGGTTGTCATTTAGTTTTGCTTTTAAAAGCAGAATGACTTCTGCTTACACTGTCTTTGAACATTGATTTAATATTAAATATTTGAGGAGTTGCTGTCAAATTTGCTGATGATAGTAAATCCTTCAAAGGGAGTCTGTTTTCCTCATTTTATGCAGTTTGTGCCTCCGCTGGCTTTCAACCCACTCACGTAAGAGTAGAGAATACCTGAAACCAAGAAAGAGCATTGGGTAGGCATGTTCAATGGAAATGTGCCGATCTTCACTTTGTATTTTACATACAAAGTCATGGTTCATCCATCAAAATCCACTCATGTGTTTGTATTGGAGCACATATATAGTGGATGTCAGCTACATTCGGAGATGGAGGCCAAGACTCGGCTACATACAGAAATGGGTCTATCCCAAACTTGAAATTAGCAACCAGAAGTAAAATCCTCACCAGCATAAAGCACCTGACCTCAAAGGGTAATGTATAGCCCCATTTTGACATGTGTAGATATAAACTTATGATCAAGAAAGATTTGTTGTTGAAGAAAGTGTTCTGAATCTTGGGACAAAAAAAAGAGTGCTGTTATGAAGTACAAATGATTTCATATAAAACCAGAAGGATTTCTTCATGCATTTTGGACATGCCATCCCTAGGTGTGATCGGTGATTTTCAAAAATAACTAATCTTAATTAGTAATGAACAAACCAGAAAGTAAAAATTAAGGTAACAGCAATAAGCTGCTAAAATTTGAGAAATGTTAGGCATCACTACATAGTCTAATAAATAAAAACCTATAATGAATATCAAATGATTTGTTGATAGAGAAGATGATGGCTTTGTAATTCTGAGTTTACAAAAGTGGAAGCTATTTTAATACACTTTAGTTACATTTATCTATCTGTATTTGTGTTTAAACATATTTATAATTATTATGTTTATGTCTTATGATTTTCAACAATTATAAAATGAATATAAGTGGTAAATATTCTATTTGGATAGAATAATATCAATTTAACGAGGGATTCAATATAAGGGTCCTGTCCCAATTAAGCTAGACTAAGGTATGAATAAGTGAAATAATGATATACAATACATACTGAATGTGTAATAGAGAGTTTCTCTGGGTATAAAGTAATGCTACATCCTGGGCAATAGCATTTTTAGTATAACCACAAATGTTCAATCTGATTGCCTTCTGGCCTTAGTATTCTTCCCCAGTGGTTTGATCATCCTGATAAAGTTGTTCAAATTAAACCATGTTTGGGGGGCATACTCATTTTTGCTATAATGCCACAGTTTTGTTGCCATGTAGCTTTTACTTTGGCTCTTGTTCCCACTATTACAGAGCATAATTGTAATCGCTACTTTATATTGATCAGTTTTATTTTTAATAAAATTATTGGATGACATTAGTTAAGAAGATAATATAGGTATCAAGTGTACATTTCAATGAGACATGATCTGTATATTGCCAAATATATGGTAACGGAAGATGATTCAACTTTGCGTAGTGGGCACACAATGCAGTTGATGGCTTCCACATAGTAAAATTTGCTTAATCTTTGGTAAGATATCATGGCATAGGGATAATTGCCATCATTTCACACAATGATGAAACTTAAACTTCGAAATTTAATCAATGTGCTCAAGATTATAAAGCTAGTATTTGATAGCCCAGCCGGTGTGGCTCAGGGTTGAGCATCTACCCACATACCAAGAGGTCATTGCTTCATTCACGGTCAGGGAACATGCCTGTGTTGCCAGCTAGATCCCCAGTAGTGGCATGCAGAAGGCAGCCGATTGGATGTTTTTCTCTCATAGATGTTTCTACTATCTCTCCATCATCCTGATAAAGTTGTTCAAATTAAACCATGTTTGGGGGGCATACTCATTTTTGCTATAATGCCACAGTTTTGTTGCCATGTAGCTTTTACTTTGGCTCTTGTTCCCACTATTACAAAGCATAATTGTAATCGCTATTTTATATTGATCAGTTTTATTTTTAATTAAATTTATTGGATGACATTAGTTAAGAAGATCATATAGGTATCAAGTGTACATTTCAATGAGACATGATCTGTATATTGCCAAATATATGGTAACGGAAGATGATTCAACTTTGTGTAGTGGGCACACAATGCAGTTGATGGCTTCCACATAGTAAAATTTGCTTAATCTTTGGTAAGATATCATGGCATAGGGATAATTGCCATCATTTCACACAATGATGAAACTTAAACTTTGAAATTTAATCAATGTGCTCAAGATTATAAAACTAGTATTTGATAGCCCAGCCGGTTTGGCTCAATGGTTGAGCATCTACCCACACACCAAGAGGTCGTTGCTTCATTCACGGTCAGGGAACATGCCTGTGTTGCCAGCTAGAGCCCCAGTAGTGGCATGCAGAAGGCAGCCGATTGGATGTTTTTCTCTCATAGATGTTTCTATCTATCTCTCCCTTTCCCCTTTCTCTCTAAAACCAATACAAACATTAAAAAAAACACACGCAAAAACCCCAGAAAACCTAGTTTTTGAGAGAGTCCAAAAGTCTGTGTGGTCTCGCAGTTACAGCGACTCTTATTACAAGTATGGCGAGAAACAGGTGATAGCAGAATTGAAGTGTCTCTCCACATTCCATAAACAAAACATAATTATATCATCACAGTGTAACTTTTCGTTTTTTCTGCTCCTCTTGATTTTATTGTATCATTAAGCGTTTTTGCTTAGAAATGAACTGGATAAATAAAAATTTGCTATAAAAGAAAGATCTACTTTCACACCCAAAGCATTTTATTTACTAGATGCTAACACCAAAAGGATCATCTTATGGGAAAGAATAATGGGGAAGGCAGAGAGGAGAATCATTTCATGTTTAGAGCCCACTGGGAGCTTCAGAAATGTGAATCAATGACTTCCAGTGTGAAATTATTCTTCCCATTCTTCAGCTGGTTTTATTGGCCAAAACTCATGTGTCTAGTTGCATGAACACCAATTTCTCACAAATAAAATCTGTGTGGACATTTAAAATTTTTTATGCAGGGTAGAAATATTATCACATTCTTGTACTAGCACCTAGCACACACATAGGCCTTTTGTAAAGAAAAATTCATTTTACTGCATTACAACAGCATAAGATTGATTCCAGTTTGGATTGAATACCAGTACCTTAATTTTGCTTTCCAATTTGTAACTTACAAAGTGTTTTTGGTGCCAGGAATTGTCTATAGTGGCAAAACTTTATGAGTTTTAGAAGTAAAATATTTAATCAAGATTTTTTTTGGACTTCAAGCCCAGAGTTCTTTCCACTCTATAATGCTAAATCAGTTTAGTGATGGCATGATTCTTAATGAGATTTTTCTGATAGTGGTTTGTTCAGTCAGTGAAAGTTATTATTCATTTACTCTTGAATTTTTCAGCAAAATGTTCAGATTTTTATATGCCAGGTTTCGTGTTAAGCAGAGTAGGTGTAACAACAGAGGAAGTGAACAATTGGGGAGAAATGAATTAGTGGGAAATGAAAAGGTTTCTGCAGAGGAAACTACCTTTTGTAGCGAATGCAGATGAATAGTTTACAAGTAAAGATGTAAGGAATAATTTATATGAGTCAGTGTAGCACTTAGAACCTGACTCTTGTGACAGAAAATGTTTCATATTCTTTTCTAAAAGGAGAATAAAGCCTTTAACTCAAGAAAACAAAGGACGACTCACTATGGTAAAGCAGAATTGGCAGGGGTAAGGAGAATGTTGACTACTTGGCCTTTGTCTTTTAACTAGACTTCTCATTGGGCCACCTGCTAAAACTCTCACGGGAATACTTACTTGCTATCAACCCTGGATGTCTGATGTGTTTCTATATCTTGCTTTACTATTCTTACTGGTGAGGGTTCAGATCAGTCAGGTTTTTTTTTTTTAATATATTTTATTGGTTTTTTACAGAGAGATAGAGAGTCAGAAACATCGATGAGAGAAACATTGATCAGCTGCCTCCTGCACATCTCCTACTGGGGATATGCCCGCAACCAAGGTACATGCCCTTGACCGGAATCGAACCTGGGGCCCTTCAGTCCGCAGGCCGATGCTCTATCCACCGAGCCAAACCGGTTTCGGCGATCAGTCAGGTTTTGATAGGAGTCAGTTATATGGGAGGAGAAGAGTAACTGGTTTGAATTTTGATTCTTCTCTTAACTTGCTGGACTTGGTTGGTAATGGCCAAGTTCACACAATCAGTGTAAGAAAATCATGATTAATACAAGGTGTTGTATTCAATATGTGTCATGGGGGGGGTGAATGTTGATTTCTGAAGATTAGTTACAAATGACTAGAGGAAAACAAAATCAATATAGAAGTTAGGGATGTATTTTAACCCTGATTTAAGTCCTAAAATTTCACTTATCTGCTTAAGCTACTTTCAGTCTTTATGTTCTTGACATATTCAGCTATACCCCATATAATCAAGACCTTTCTTAAATGACTTTATCTTTTCAAACTAGCCTCCCAACCATATTTTCCCCTGTGGGCTTTCAGATGGTATAAATCCTACCCTATTCAGAGTCTTCAATATTACATTTGTTAGTATTCTTTCTGTCTCTATAAGCTCTCACTTATTGAGCGCTTATTATATTCCAAACACATGGCTAAATCCTTTATATTCATTTTTCAACAGCCTGGATGGACTTGGAAAACATTATGCTAAATGAAATAAACCAGTCACAGAAGGACAAATACCATACGATTTCAATCATATGTGGAATTTAAAGAACAAACTGAACTGTCAAGCAAAACAGAGATATACTCATCTATAGAGAACAAGCAGACAGCTCTGGGGCGTGTGTGTGTGTGTGTGTGTGTGTGTGTGTGTAGGGAGGGAGAACTCATGAACATGGACAACAGTATGGTGATTATGGGGGTGGAAGAGATGGGTGGAGGTGGAAGGGGGCACAGGGGGATAAATGGTGATGGGAAAAAAATTTTCAAATGGATGTAACCTTCTCAATACCTCTTTGAAGTAAATCAGATCAGATAAAGATACTAAAACTTTTATTGGCCTAATAGCCAATAAATTACAGAGTTAGTATTAAAGCTCAGATCTCTCTGATTCTAAAGTTTTGGCAGAGACAAGTAATTGCACCTCATTATCTGACATGCCCTTCTCTATATTAATGGAAGTTTCATATGAGTGACTATGTAACAGCTTTCTTTGCTGCAAGGAGAGATCATGTGACTGGTTCCCACCTAGTGAACCTGGTACACAATTTCTGGGCCATGGCCATAGAGAAAATGCTCTCCTATATTGCTTCCTTCCTTGCTGCTGGCTGGAATATGGTTATGAAGGAGGAAGTAATCAAACACCCTTGTACCTCAAGATCAAAGCTGCATGTTTAGAATGCAGAGCAATAAATCAAAAGGTGACTGGGTCCTCACCACCACATGTTGCCAGGTAAGGACCCATCCAAACTTATGAACACTTCATTTGGTGGTCTTCTTTTTGTTCCTTTTTTGTTATTGTTTAGTTTTTGTTGTCCTTTTTATTAAATTTATTGAGGTGACATTGGTTATATAGGTTTCCAGTGTACAATTCTATGTTACATCATCTGTGTATTGCATTGTGTGCCCACCACCCAAAGTCAAATCTTCTTCTGCCACCATATAATTGGCTCCCTTTACCCTTTACCAGCTCCCACTCCTTCTCTCTGCTAACTACCATACTGCTGTATGTGTCTATGAATGATGGTTTGTTTTTGTTTGCTCATTGTTGCTTTCACTTTATATCCCATATATAAATTAAGTCATATGGTTAACTTTTTGTCTGACATTTCACTTACCATGATATTCTCAAGATCCATCCATGTTGCAAATGGAAGTATTTCTTCTTCTCTTATGGCATCCATTCATGTTGTTGCAAATGGCAGTATTTCATCTTCTCTGATGGCCGAGTAATCTTACCTAATAATAGACAAATATGGTAATTAACCATACCTCCGCTACACTTCCCATTGGCTAATCAGCAGGATATGCAAATTAACCCAACTAAGGTGGCGGCCAGTAGCCACGCAGCTGAAGTGAGCAGGAGGTTTGCTTGCTCCAGTGATGGAGGAAGCCAAGGTTTCTGCCTGCCAGCCCGGCTCTGAGCTCCAGTCTAAGCAACAATATTGCAATTATAGAAGCTAAACAAACCCAGAAACCTGCTTTCAGCCAGCAGTGGCCACGGAGTTGGAGACTTCAGTTGCCCCTGGTGATAGAGGAAGCCAAGCCCTGGACCCAAGCTACAAAGTTTCAATTATAGAAGGTAAATAAATCCCAGGGGAAAAAAAGAAAAAAGGAGAGGCTGGGAAATTCTGTTGCTGGAGAGGCTTGGCCAGGCTGAAAATGGCCCTCAGCCCTTCACCCAGGCAGGCCAGGCACCCCAGTGGGGACCCCCACCCTGAACGGGGTGCAGGGTGTTAGGCCTGAGCATGGGCAGAGCCAGCGATCGTGACCAGGGGCGGCGTGGGCAATCATAGGGAGCTGGGGGTCCTGGGTACCCCCACCCTAAAGGGGGTGCAGGCAGCCTGAAGTCAGCCATCAGCCCCTCATTCAGGCTGGCCAGACACCTCAGTGGGGACTCCCATCCTAAAGGGGGTGCAGGCAGCCTGAAAACAGCCATCAACCCCTATTCCAGGCTGGCCAGACACCCCAGTGAGGACCCCCACCCTGAAGGGGGTGTGACTAGCCTGCAAACACCCATCAGCCCCTCACCCAGGCTGGCCAGACACCCCAGTGAGGACCCCCACCCTGAAGGGGGTGTGACTAGCCTGCAAACACCCATCAGCCCCTCACCCAGGCTGGCCAGACACCCCAGTGAGGACCCCCACCCTGAAGGGGGTGTGACTAGCCTGCAAACACCCATCAGCCCCTCACCCAGGCTGGCCAGACACCCCAGTGAGGACCCCCACCCTGAAGGGGGTGTGACTAGCCTGCAAACACCCATCAGCCCCTCACCCAGGCTGGCCAGACACCCCAGTGAGGACCCCCACCCTGAAGGGGGTGTGACTAGCCTGCAAACACCCATCAGCCCCTCACCCAGGCTGGCCAGACACCCCAGTGAGGACCCCCACCCTGAAGGGGGTGTGACTAGCCTGCAAACACCCATCAGCCCTCCCAGACTGCGAGAGGGCACAGGCTGGGCTGAGGGACCCCCGAGTGCACAAATTTTTGTGCACTGGGCCTCTAGTATATATATTCACATCTTCTTCATCCAATCTATTGAAGGACACTTTGGTTGTCCTTGGCCATTGAATAATGCTGAAATGAGCATAAAGGTGCGTATATCTTTGGAAATAAATGTTTTCAAATTTTCAGGTAGATACTCAGAAGAGGGGTTTCTAAGTCATATGTTAACTCTATTCTTAATTTTTTTTTTTGAGGAGCCTTACACTGTTTATCATAGCAACTGTACCAGTTTACATTCAATTTTGGAGTCTTTTATATCAGCCTAACTTCTATCCAGACAACCAGAATAAACAGTATGAAGGAGAAATCATTTAATAATAACTTTTGGCAGATTGCAGAAACAATTTGAGCAGGTTTTGTTAATTTATGCCAGAAGAGAAGGAACCCAGGCTTGGGAACATTAATAGCGACCAAGAATAATGGCCTTTAGGAGAGTGTTGGCAGTTTCACTATGGATAGGTGAGTGAGGGTTTAGGGAGCAATTTGAAACATCCAGAACAATTGTGATCCAAAGAATGAGAGAAGGTGTAGAATATTAAGAGACTCAGGACAGTTTGCCTAGTAAAAGTAGAAGGGACTGGGAATAGTCGGAATGCAGTTTCAGAAATGGGGTTAAGCGTGAAGAATCTGAAAAAAAAATTCTAATTCTATAAGGTTCATTTTTTCTGGCTCTGTTACATTGTTTCTGCGTCTGTCACAAATATAATTTATTTTTGTTCCATTTAGATGCTGTGCTTTTAATGAATGAGCCAAATAATTATCTTCCTTTTCTTGCCTGTTAATACTTTGGTTAGCTATTTCCTTTTTACATAAATATTAACAACTGCCTTGTTTTCAACAGCTAAAACTATTATATTTTTAAAGAAACTAACTTTTCAAAATTCAGTATTTTATTGCCTTCAAAATGCACTATCTTATTTTAAATTGATTATATTTGAGGAGATTTATGATCATTTTAAAATATTAAATAAAAACTATTAAAAACAAAACATCCATATTTAATTTTTTATAACCAATATGAATCATAGACTGAATTCTAATTTATGACTTTTCTAGACCTATATCAGATATGATCCAATACCATTAAAATTCATTCAAGAGTCAGAAACATGGTTGGAGTCTAAGCCGTAAAATTCCTTAAAACTTCTTTGTGGAGGAAGGGCAGTCATGCAAAGCAAAAAAGAGATTGACTTTTCGTAATAGACCATCGATCATACTGCTGGGGTCTGGGGAAATTGGGTATTCCCCTAAGGGAAAGAATTCACTCATTATTGGAAATTCAGATAATAAAATATTGCTCTGAAAGATTTCTGTTGTAATTTTCTATGATGTTTCCTTTACAGTTTAAATAAAACACATATCAAATACAGCAACTTTCAAGTACTTGGTTCTGCAATTATTTTAAAGGATGATGAGATATTACTATAAATATAATAATCTGGTGAGGCAAATATAGTAGAATCCATACTTTAATTAAAATTTCTACTTTCCACTTGTTTTATTCCTTTACTTTATTTTTGCCTTCAAATGTTCAGAAGAGAGCAATTCCAATAAAATCCTTGAAAGGCTTTCCAACTCATTCAATTTAATCACCAGTCATTATGAAGGATAGATGCAAGCTGTAGCCTGGCTATGGGGGGAAATATCCTTCTGGTATAGGGTCATGTGTTGCGGGGTGTTACACTGTACGTTCCCAAAATGCCTGCATCCATATATAGCCCATCCCACACCCTTTTCTTTCAATGTGGCCTAGATGCTCCTTTACTGGGAGGTAGAGTGTGTGTTCCCTCCCCTTGAACCTAGACAGGCCTTTGTAACTTCCTCAACCAATAGAATGCAGCAGAAGTGATGCTGCATGACTTTGAGGGCTAAATCTTACCTGACTGCTAACTGGTTTGCTCTCTTTTTTGGGACACTTGTTACCATGTCATTAAGAAGCATAGGCTACATAAGGAAATAACACGTGGATGTTCTGGCTTACAGCACCAGTTAGTTCTTCAGCTGAAAGCCAGCATCAACTACTGTACGTGTGAGTGGATTGAAAACTTTGGATGAGAGCAGTCCCTAGACTTGGAGTCTGTCAGCTAATACCCTGGAAATCATGCTTTACCCAACTTCACATCTGACCTAAAGAAATTATGAGAGATAATTACTAATTATTGTTATTGAAAACAATTTAAATATGAGGGTAATTGATAAGTAGTAATAACTAACTAGTACATGTGGTAACTGGGCACCCATGGTTACGAACAAGTTTTGAGAACCCTTTGATTTATCTGCTGGCGTTAGAATGACACTGATAACTCTGTTGAGATATCACCCCAACAATGACTTCTTAAAAAGTTATAGCTTCTTGAACAACTCAACAAGCAAAGAAATCAAACAATCTAATCCTTAGATTTCTAGGAACACATGTCAAAGTTACGGAGCCTAAAGTGACTTTGAGGTTATTAGTATGAAGAAATACAGTGAATGTTTTTGGAAAAACATCAGCTATCATCTTATTTTCAACACAAGATTTTTTTGCAGTTCAATAATTTCACTGAAGACTTCATCTGATCATTTAGTTTGATGTGTTCATATGTATTAGCTTCCAAAAGTCTCTTTTAGAAATTTGTAATTATATTGAAGAAATTTGTTTTTCTCCAATTAGTTTTCAAGTTGTTTTTAAAATGTGAGCAAGTACATCTCATTTTGATCTGAAATCAATCTTGTTGCAGGTACCAGATGGACAGAAGTGGTAGGTGCAGTTCTGTTTTTAGGCTGCGAGCAGATGAAGCTCCAGGGGTATGAATCATTCTCCTCCACACCGTCCTGTCTCTGAACATCCTGTGCAACTGTTCCGCTCTGGGGATCACCTGACCATTGTCTTTCCACTGGGGCTTCAGGAATAGGCATTGATTTTAATATGTAAAGACTTCTGATTCCCCAGGAATTGCAGTTAGGCCCTCATTTTATTTTCATACATGTTTATGTACTGAAGGGCATGGAGGAAATGACATATTTCCTTATATGCATTTTTTTAAAAAATATTTTTATCTATTTTAGGGACGGGCATGGAGGAAATGACATATTTCCTTATATGCATTTAAAAAAATATTTTTATCTATTTTAGGGAGGAAGGAAGAAGGAGAGAGAGAGATAGAAACATCAATGATGAGAGAGAATCATTGATTGGCTGCCTCCTGCACAACCCCTACTGGGGACTAAGCCCACGACCCGGGCTTGTGCCCTGACCGGAAATCAAGTCATGACATCCTGGTTCATAGGTCGACGCTCAACCACTGCACCACACCTGCCAAGCCCTTGTATGCATTTTTTTAACCCAATTGTGATGGGGGGATTTGAGTTGAGGAGTCTCTTGTCTCATTGATCTATTGACCTCATTTCCTTTAGCATAGGACATGGAACATGTATATGTTTTCTGAGGAGGTATATATGTTTTATTTCACTGAATATTAAAGATGTTTTTTTAAGTATGAGTATATTTTCAGTGGCATGGAGTACTAACATTACTGTGGCTAATTAATTTTTCCATTTTATAGATTCAAATTTCAGCATTTAATGCACTCAATACATACAAAGTCTCCCAATTAACACATTAATGCAATTACAGCATTTAATAGACTGATGTTTGATTAGGCCCTAGAAGGCCTCTGTGGAAGGTGGCTTTCGTGTTCCAACAATATCCCGTACTCTTGCCACTTGGAAAGGCAACCGTTACTTTGTTGTATGCTTTCTCTTGCATTTATAGCTCATTTTGTCTCTGGTTTGGCATGCTGGAAGCGCAGAGGAATGAATGGCTCCGGGAGCAGCCCTCAACCAATGCTGACAAGAGTTGATATACAGCATTATCCTTTCTTCCTTGCTCCTTGGAGAGGTTAACGCTGAGGTTATGTGTTTTACATGGGCTCCAAAGTGTCATTCTAAAGATTAAGCTTCAGTTACCTACACTGCTGGCTGGCTGGGTAAGGTAGCCCTTCATTGGTTGTTTTCCCTTCTTTGTTTCACATTCCCATTCTCCAATGCATATTTCTTTCCAGGCCCACTGCCTTCTCTGCTGCCTAGAAAGAAATGCTTCTATCTTCCCCCTCCCAACACATCCCAGTAGACTCGTGCTGTTACTGAGTGTTTGTTTGGAGAGGCATGGTGGTGTCCTCATGTACATTCAGCTCGGTTGCATCTCTTCTCACCTCAGGTCTTGCCCTTCCTTGGACACTTGTCTGGACGGAAGCCATAGGAACCATTAGGTTTTTAAAAAATGTGTATGTGTGTGGGGGAGGGTATAGGAGTACCAGGCAGAACAATAAATTTTCCCTTTAAAGTTTATATAAGTGTTTGGGAGTCAGGGTGAAGAATGCACCGAAGAATAAAGTCACTAGTAAATATTTAGCTCTGCCTCCATGTGGATGGCCAATCCTGTAGTTTGGCACTCAGACCTCTATTAACAAAGTTGATACTGACCAATTCCCAGGGGGACAATCTAAATGGTGCCGAAGCATCACATGGGTGCAAAAATAAGGTAGCAATAATTGTATTTATGGTGAGCCAGATGAGTAGAATATATATTTGTAGGAATAAGGTGTTTTTGTTTGAGGGAGGTGAGACAACCAAGGGGGCTAGTCAAATAACAATAGGAAGTGTGTTAGAAAAAACATCCAGTCCTCCTCCAGTGTGTCTCCTTTATTATCACACATGACTACCACATTTACAATACTTCTGACACTTGTAGTCACCAAATTTGTGGAGGAGTTTTCCTCTCACCAAGTAATTTCCTGCAACACAAGCAAGGTGTCCTCAATTTAACTCAATATCTACCTAGAGATAGTGTCAGATCCCACAGGTTAAGGGGTCCAGCTCACAAGACTGCCCTTACTCTACTTCAGATGTCGATTGCAAGTCCAGGTTCTCACCTGTGCTTCTGACCCATCCATCCACTGTAAACCTCTTCAGGTTGAATTAATTTGCTAGAGTGGCTCACAGAACGTAGGAATCCAGTTACTTATGCTTACCAGTTTATTAAAGAACATGATCAAGGATACAAATGATCATGATGAGATACAAAGGGTGAGGCCTGGGAGGGTTCTGAGTGCAGGAGCTCCTCCCCTGGAGGTGGTGTGTCACCCCCCAGGGTGGAGACATTCAGCAACCGGGAAGCTCTCTTTACTCACACTGCTGGGAATTTATGGAGGTGCCCTCACGCTGGCATGATTCATTGTTAACTCCATGTCTAGCCCCTTTTCCCTTTCATGGGAACCTTGGGGATGGGGAAAAGGCTGACAATTCCAAGCTTCTACTCATGTCTTGGTCTTCCTGGTGACCAGACTCCATACAGGAGCCCACCCAGAGTTGCCTCACTGTAACAAAAGATGCTCCTAGTGCTTTTACCACTTGGGGATTTTCAAGGTTTTTAAAGGGCTTGTGTCAGAAACCTGGGGCAGAGACATAATTTTTTCTATTATCTTACATGTTTTATATCTTTCAGATGCTGAACTGCCTTCTAAGGTACATGGGTCTAGTTCACTGCTGGTCTTTGCTTTGCTTAGAGGGGGCATGCGAACTTGGGCCTGAATCAAATTATTGAGGACAACAAGGGAAATGTAAGCACTCCAACTAATACCTTTTTCTCACAAAGTGCCCGGCCTTTCTTCTTAGCAAATGTTAATAAAAATTTTTTGAAAATTACACTTATAAGGCATATCAAATGATTAGCCTTTTCCAAGTATCCATTTCTTAGTCTGGTTTGGTTTGTTGTTTTCTGATAATACATTTTGTTCTTGAATATGCTACCACTGACTCCACTTCTTGAAGTCACCATAAATTATTAACAGAAGTAGATGAAATATAAATTATAAATTAATACTATTATCAACATTACTTCTCATATTTGTTTTTACAGAAAATAGAATATCATTAAAGTAAATCCATCAACTCTGCTTTCATCAAGACACCCAAAAGTCCCCATGCTGTAATTAAAATTAAAATTTGAAATTACTAGAAGTATTAGCAAGTTAAAAATCTCCAGAAAATATGATTAGTCTCTTCCTTTTTCTGATGCTTCTGGAACTTCCTTTAAAATACATAAATATGGATACTTTTAACAGGGTTTTAAAATATACTTATGGTTTTTATGGGCTGAAGTATGAAATAGACTTGAAAACTAGAGCAAAATATGGTTGAAAGAGTATTTGTTTTTCTTTGGGAGCTGAAGAGCTTGTGAGTTTGGAACTGTAGCAGTCATGGTTGTAAAATTCCAATAAAATTGTTAACCAGCTCCCTTCTGATATGGGACTGGGAATTACTAATTATCAGTTCTATGTCAGAGAGCTCGTGGTTATATAGTCTATGACCTAGTATTCAGATCAAGGCCAATGAGGATGATTCTGATTATTATCACAGAATCCAGTGATAAGAATCTTCTGATGGAAGCTATAAAAAAAACAACACCACTGTGGCAAACATCTAATAGTACATGTGTTGTGTCAGTACTTCTGGTGAAATATCTAAATGCATGATAGTAGTCACAGGTTTTTTTTTTCATCATCTAACTAGTGCTAGAGTAATCCACTTGCTATGTTCATGTTTGATGAAGCATTTTTGATATTTCATCTATTATTTTGCCCCACTTTTTTTTAAGCCTTTGATCCTTATTCTCTCCCATGTAATTTTATTTCTTTTTCATTAAAATTGGCTTTAATAAAGAAGACCATTAAGATACACTCTGAGGCTGGCAATTAGTAGGCCCAGAGAGTTCCTAAAATGATAATAGTTGATCTAGCACATTAGCTTGTTGAAGTTATCTGCATGGCGGAGATGGCAGTGTTTTGTTTCCAAGCCCCACTTCCACATGCAAGGAGTAACAGAGCATGTCTTTGCCCCTTTTATCTTCCTCAGGAGAGCAGCCAAGTGGCATAATCAATGCTATCAGCCTGCGTATTTCACCTGGTGTTTACTTTGGTCATTGCTTTGAGAGTTGCCCTTATTTTACCTTTTTAAAATCTATTTGCCTTTTCTTCTTTATCTTATAAGAAAATAAGATTATTTTAGTGCAAGGTCATGGTACATTCATTAAGCACGCATAATATTTTTTTTTTCTCAGCATGCACAAAGCAGTGAAAAGTTGTCCTAATTACTGAAATAGTGTCAAGCTTTGGATATACAAAGAGCAATCCCTGTTATCAGGTGGTGAGGGAATCAGAGCTTTGCAGATGGCTTTGACTCAGTAGCTTTGCTGGTCACTGACATATATTATTGTACCTAGGAGAAATCAAGCATTAGATTGACATCTTTTGTACTATGAAAATAAAAATCCAGGAGGTATACATTAGGTCTTTGATGGATCAAAATAACTCTTTTGCTTTACAGAATTCAAAGGCAAAAGTTAATTCTCAGATTTTCACAAATGACCAAGCTGGCTTTGTCCTTTAGGTTTGCTGTGTATGTTTCCAAGCCATTCAATTAACAAGATCAGGATACCGTTTCTGTGTGTTAAAGGTCACATTAGGGAACTTCAGGCCTTTTCTTTATATTGCTGTTTTTTAGCAGTCAACACCAGCCACCTGGAGGAATGGCTACTACGAGGCCATCGCTTCTTTTGAAGTGACATTTGCTCAATAAATTTTTGTCTGGGCAATAATTGAAAAAAGTCAAAATGGTGTGAAGAAGTAAATGTCATATTCCCACAATGCAATATAAATGAAATTCATAAAGGCTCACTGACTCACAAGACAGGTTAATTAAAGTCTTCACGTGGCACATGGAAGTTAGCACAAAATTTGCTTGACCATGTTATTTCATGAGTGCCTGGAATGAATCCCTTAATTAGAATACCTAGCCGATACTGTAATCTGGTGTCAAATATAATTTATGTTATTGTTACTTACTTTCTTTTGGATTATTTTATTTCATTTCCCATTGCCAGGCAGTAATGTTTTGAGGACTGGGTTTTAATATAAAAAGTCAAGCATTGCTAAAAGGCACACAATCCCTGTCTCATAGGAGTTGCTCTGCCTGTACCAGGAATGCATGAACGATCCACAGCATAAATGAGGAAAAAGCAGGTAGGGCTGTGAAGGAAACCACATGTGGACTTGGAAAATCACATTGTCTATTAAGTATGATCATATTGGTTTCTCATCCCTACATGTTCCTTGGGAATCTAACAGAATGGATCCTGATATTTGGAATTAACTTTTTCTGCCTTCTTTGAACTAAGGAACAAACGTCAATAAACATACCCAAGACAGAAACATCATTTCGATTTAGAAGAGGTTGGGGCCCTCTTGTACCTCTGGGCTAGCGGAACAGCAGCTTACACTCCAGCTTCTGGGAGGATTAGCTACTGCCCCTGCGTTGCCTAGGAATGCTCCCTACAGGTCAAAGGAGGCAAGAGCCTGAAGAGGAGGGGCAGGCCTCTTTTTATTATTATTATACTTTTATTGATTTCAGAGAGGGAGAGAGAGATAGAAACATCAATGAAGAGAGAGAATCATTGATTGGCCACCTCCTGCATGCTCACACTGGGGATCAAGCCTGCAATCCCGGCATGTGCCCTTGACCGGAATTGAACCCAGGACCCTTCAGTCCACAGGCCAATGCTCTATCCACTGAGTAAACCAGCTAAGGCAACGGGGGTGGGCCTCTTGAGCCTTCTCATTGTGGCCTGCTTGTCTGCATACTGTAGCAGAAGCATTACTGCTTCTTTATTCTGCTAAGATGGACAAATGACATGAAAGCAATATTGAATTTTTTTTAAAGAAGTTGAGAGATTTTCATTTGTTTCAAAAAAAAAAAAATCTTCAGTCCTCGTAAAAGATAATGCAAAAGCTTATTTCGTTACAACCAAAATGTCTAATTTTAAATCTTGAAAGTAGATTAACTTCCAAGTTATCCATATAGCTATACAGAGATATATAAAGATAGATATGATATAGAATCACAGAATATATATATATATATACTAGAGGTCTGATGCACGAAATCTGTTCAAGAGTAGGCCTTCCTTCCCCTGGCTGCTGGCACCGGCTTCCTTCTGGCTCCTGGGACCCAGGCTTCCCTTGCAGCCCTGAATTCGTCTGGAAGGTCTTCCAAATGGACGTCTGGTCTAATTAGCATATTACTCTTTTATTATTATAGATATTACATGTAATAGCTATGACACAGAAGAAAAACTATACATATTTCTTTGTGTCAGAGACTTCAGGTTTCCTACCACAGTGCCTTTTCTTAACATATTTTTAGCTTAGCACATGGTCATGCAAAATGAAGATACCTTGCATGCACAAGCAGAGCAATCAAGTTGCTGCTGCTGCTGGAATTGAAACCAGTGGTTCTTCCAGCCAAGGACTCCCCAGAGAGCAGAGCACCTTTCAGAGGAGAGATAAAGACACTTTTGTCTTGCTTAGGCAGTTACCATTTTGCATATTTCTGTTACTCCTTACTGGGCACAGTCTTACTATTCAAGTGGTGGGATCATCACAAAACAAGTATTTGTAAAGTATTTTAGATCCGTTCAGAAGTTCAAGTCTGATTCTTGCCTCTGCCTCTTGCAAAGTATGTATCTTTGGGCAACTCACTTCATCTTATTTGTTTCATTTGTAAAATGAGGTAATTCCTACTTGAATAAGGAAAAAATGAGATATTGAAATATTTGGGATGAGCAAACCTGTTTCCATAAAATGATCATATATAACCTAACATGCTAGTGAATATCTGAGACATCTACCTACATATTTAATAAGGAAAAAGAAACACTATCTTTTGCATTTTATCTGAACATTTTCAGTAAGTAGACTTCAGAATTTTTTTTTATAAGATAAAGTTAGTGTATCTTCTACTTTATTAGAATCTTGCTTTAGGTAGAATCTCAGTCTCTCAGGACCTCTGTATTAATATGACTTTCTTTGCACATTTAACTTTACATTGCACTCAGCTAACCACCACTCTGACTTAATCACTATTTGCTAACATAAAACTTTATAGATTTATTTAAGATTACAATAGGGAAAAGGCGAGAATTTCATTTTTGTCACTATATCACACTGGGAAAATTACTACAAGAGCAATGATTTCATTACTTGTAATACAAACTTAATGACAGTTCTGAAGCAATATTTGATAGTAACTTCAGAGTATTTGTTAAATAAATCTATATAAGTAGCACATAAAGCTACCTTAAAATATTCAGAAAATACATAATTTGCTTAAGATATCTAAAAGGAGCTCCATAATAACCAAATAAAAAACATACAAAAATATGGGTTACACAGACAGATGCTTATTACAATCCTGACTTTCCCACAATACCTAGTCTCTAAATCCCACAAGTTGCTACTATTTTTTATAACACATATGCATAACATATTGTTTAAAATATGTTTCAATAAAGTTTATTTGTTTAATAAATCTTTGAGAACAAAGAGCTTACGTTTTCATTGTTTGTTGAATGGACCTTTATTTCTAAGAAAACATTAGAACTGAGACTTCAAAAATACATTGTCCTCCACAAATGAAAAATAACATAAAAATCACTTTCTATTATTTAGCAAAATTATACCTTGGGCATAATATACAACCTAATTTCTGATGACTTTTTATGTTACCTTAAGTTGAAAAAATTCATATTACTTGAGAAGTAATATAAAAAATATCCTAAACTAAATTATCTCCTGAGAGGTATGATTAATATTGAGAAGGTAGTAGAAGAATTACAAATTTAATATTTCTAAACCACTATAGGTCAGAAAACAAACGTTCCATATACTGCACACCACAAACTATTATTTTTCACATATTAAATTGTCATTGCTTAGTACCAATAGCTCCTAGCCAAGAGGACTGAAAAGTCCTATTTAAATTGTAATCCATAATTATCACCATCTGTTAGTTTGTGGTTTAAACATAACAAAGCCTCACACAAGTTAGAGAGGACAAAATGTCTGGGGATTTTAGATCTCATGTTTTTCCTAGCAAAGGATTTGCTTTGGTTAGATATTCTCAATCTGTTACCTAGGGCCCTGAAAACTATTAAGAAAAATCTATGTTCCCTTCAAAATACAGGCATTGTCACTTTCTATAATCTCTACATGGAAACACAATTAGGAAGCCTCAATCCTGACCATAAAATAATGTTAAGTGACACTTCTTGCCCACCTAACCTACTCTCCTTTTATTTTTCCTTTTCTGCCACTTTCTCTATATTTTGTCTGATTTTGATACCACCGCGTTTTAATTCATTTAATGTTAGGTAAACTAGTTTCTGTCCCACCCCTTTTCTTAATTTTTTTTCTTTTCAAAAATATTTATCATTTCCTAGTGACCAAATCACATATTTCTTCTGATACCTTATCCTTTTTGACTAATCTGTTGTGTGTTGGATTGGTAACTAGCTCTTCTTTCTTGTTAATATATATTTTTTAGAACATTTATTCACTTCCTCTCCATGTACCCATTAGAGATTCCTCCAAGTAGGCAGGGTGCTTAAAGGGAACAATAACCTTCTAGCATCAGGCCAGGCATGGACTTCCTAGTTACTCTGGGTTTATGCCTGCATCTATGCTAACCAGATTTCCATTTACTTATCAGATAAGTATTTATGGAACACCAATTATGTGCCAAAGCACCCAGTGCTAGTGATACAGTGATGGACACTCAAAATCTGCTTGCTAAAAAGGACTTTAAGGACTCAATCATTAATTCACCCATTCATTCAAAACTATAACTTATAGATTACACATTATATGATAGGCACTAGTTTAGGCACTGTTAATATAGCAGTAAAGAAAAAAAATAATTCTTGCCTCATAAAGTTTATATTCTCTGGGAAAAAGAGACCATAAAGTAAATGGGCAATATAATATGACAGAAAGTTATAACAGCTATGAAGAATATCAAATTAAGATAAGGTTACAAGGTTGAGAGACAAAGATCCTATTTTTAGATGGGATAATTAAGGAAAGCCTTTTCAACAGAGGTGTTTTGTGAGAGGAATTTTATGGAAGTAGAGAGTGAGCTATGTGAATGTGTGAGGGAGACCATTTCCAGCAGAGGAAATAGGAAGTGAGAAGTCTTGAGATGGGATTTTGTTTTGTATATTTCATATACAGAAAAGCCAGCAAGGCTGGAGGGGACTGAAGGAAGAAATTAGATTAGAGTTAAAGCCAGGAAAACCATCTCATCATGATCTTTGTAGAGCATGGTATAAATTTTATTCTAACTATAGTGGGAAGTCATTGGAGAGTTTTAATGATTCCTTTAACATCTATGCAGAAAATAGACTGTAGTAGAGTAAGAAATGATGAAAGGGGACCAATTGAAACCAATACACTAACTTTTCCAAGGAAGATATGAAGGTGACTTAGCTAAGGCAGTAACTATTGAGTTATAATAAGTCTTATTCAGGATATATTTAATAGATACTGCATAAATGGCTGATGGGTTGGCGTGGGACTGTGTAAGAAAGAATATAATCCAGGGATGTTCACCCAACTGAGTGGAGAAGACTGGGGAGGACTAGATTAACTTACCCTATTGTTGAAATGAAAAAGATGAGAACAAGCAAGCTTAAGTTAAAAAAATCAAGAGTTTGAGTTTGTTCATATTAAATTTGCCAGGCCAACTAGACATCTGAGTGCAGCTATCAAATGAGTTGTTGGATACATTGAGCTGGAGTTCAGGGAAAGTTGAGCATTAGAAATCTGTATTTGCCAGTCTTCTGTCATGGGCCAGCTGAGATCACTAAGGGAATGAATGTTGATGAAAAAGAAAAGTCAAAACTGATTTCCTGGCACTCTGATTTTTTAAAGTTCAGCAGTAGGAGGAGTGGTGAGCCAAATAAAATAAGATAATAAAGTAGGAACAGATTCAGGAATGTGTGGTGTCTGGGATACCTAGTGAAGAAAGTATTTCAAGGAGAAGTCAACCCTCAACTCTGTCTAATGCTGTGGAAAAGCTGAGTAAATGATGTCTTGAGAATTGTCCATGGGTTTGGCTATATGGAGGTCACTGATAATCTTATTGTAAATACTAGGGGCCCAGTGCACAAATTCATGCACCTTGAAAGGAACCGTGGGCCACGAGGCTGTGGTAGGCATAGGGGCAGGTCTTGGCCCATCCTCTGTGCTCCTGCCTGGCCCCTCCCTCTGTGGCCCCGGTCCCCTGTCTGCCGGCAGCCCCACTCCCACCGCCGTGCCCACATGCTGATGACACCGGTCCTGCTCACACCCACTGATGGCGCTGAGCAATTGGGACTGGCGCCAGGCACCAGCTGAGGGTGCAAGTGGGGCCGGCACTGGCAGTGGGTGCCAGCAGTGGCTCCGGCCCTGGCAGCGGGTGAGAGCGCCAGGCAGGACTGCAGTGTGCAGGAGCAAAGAATTTTCAGTAACCACCAGAGGCTCACCCCAATGACAGTGACGAGCACCCTGCCTTAGTCTGGCAGCCCCACTCACCTGCTCCACCATCCCACTGTGGCTGATGCCCACCATGTTCCGCACATGCCCCCTTGTGGTCAGCGCGTGTCAGAGCAACCAGTTGTTCTGTTGTTCAGGTTGTTCCGCGATTTGATCTATTTGCATATTAGCCTTTTATTATATAGGATTTTCAGAGAAGTATGGATAACAGAATGACAGGAGTGAGTTTAAGAGAGAAATAGGCCCTAGCTCAGCCGTGGGCAAACTACGGCCCGTGGGCCGAATCCGGCCCGTTTGAAATGAATAAAACTAAAAAAAAAAAAAGACCGTACCCTTTTACGTAATGATGTTTACTTTGAATTTATATTAGTTCACACAAACACTCCATCCATGCTTTTGTTCCGGCCCTCCGGTCCAGTTTAAGAACCCATTGTGGCCCTCGAGTCAAAAAGTTTGCCCACCCCTGCCCTAGCTGGTTTGGCTCCATGAATAGAGCGTCATCCTGTGGACTAAAGAGTCCCAGGTTTGACTCCAGTCTAGGGCACATGCCTGGGTTGCGGGCTAGATCCCCAGTAGGTAGGGGGCATGCAGGTGGCAGCCGATCAATAATTCTTTCTCATTGATGTTTCTATCTTTCTCTCCCTCTTCCTTCCTCTCTGAAATCAATAAAAATTTTTTTTTAAAGAGAGAGAAATAGAACTGAGGAAACAGATACAGCTAATACAGATAATTCTATTGGAGAGTTTTTCTTTAAAGTGGATCCTGGAAATGGAGGTGAATGTTGGGTAAAAAGAGAAATAGCTCTTGTTCTTCTTTAAGTAGAAAAAGTGATAAGATCATTTTATGCGATGAGAAATAGTTTGGAGAGAGGGAAATCTTAGGATAAAATAGAGAGAGCAGATGTATTTATGTGAAAATGGATGGTATTGGTCACAGAAAAAAACATAATAGTCTAGCATCAAATTTGAGTGTGTTGGAGTTTAGGAGATGACTGAAGTCTATTTGTGTATTTCCTTCCAAATATTTCTCTGTCCTTGAGTTAGTCTCTTTATTAATTATCTATTACTGCATAAAAATCATGCCAAAACTTAGTGACTTAAAACAGTATTCATTTACTATCACTTAAGGTTGGGATATATAGATGAGGACTTTGTGAGAAGCTGAGACAGGCAGCTCTGTCTCAGGATCTTTCATGACATGAAGCCAGGTGTCAGCTGGGCCTACAGTTTTTTGAGGCTTTTCTGGGGCTAGAAGATCCATTCCTAAGGGGGCTCACTCATATGGCTGGCAAATTGAAGCTGACAGAGTGTATCCTCTCCATTTGGGCTTCTTGAATGTCCTTACATGGTAGCTGGACTCACCTGGAGCAAGTGATCTAATAGATCAAGTCAAAGGCTTCAATGCCTTAATGACAGAGACTTGAACATTATACATTCTCACACTTACCATATTCCACTGACCACACAGATCAGTCATGATTACAAGTGAGAGGGGATTACACAGGGCCTAAATACCTGCAGATGAGGACCATTGGCGGCCATCTTGGAGGCTGACTGCTATAATCACTAAACTGTTTTTGGACTTTCAACCTTTCATTATCCTCACCTGTCAAATATGGAGATTTTACTGCATGAGTTCAAGTTCATTTTTAACTCTAAAATTTCATGATTTTATTTTTCACCGGGGCATATATCTCTCAAACAGAACATATGAAGGAGAGAGGGTTGAGTCAACTAGAATTTTCTGTTTTTTAGCTTCCTACGAATTTCTATTCCATTCATTTTTATTTTTAAAAAGTAGAGTATATAATGGCACTGCTTATTGAAAAGTGAAAGAAGTAGCTTTTGGAATAGTAAAATGCTCATCAGCTGGTTCATAAAGTAGACTGGGCCATGTTTATAAACAAAACAACTACTACCACCAAAACAAAAGTCCACCCTAGCCAGTTTGGCTCAGTGGATAGACCGTCGGCCTGCAGACTAAAGGATCCCACATTCGATTCCGGCCAAGGGCACATACCCGGGTTGCAGGCTCGATCCCCAATGTGGGGTGTGCAGGAGGCAGCTGATCAATGATTCTCTCTCATCATTGATGTTTCTATCTCTCTCCTTTCCTCTCTGAAATCAATAAAAAAGCATATTTTAAAAAGTTCCCCTGCTGTATTGAAGTTGATTTACTAAGTCATGATTAGAGAGTGCAGCCTAAAAATCCTTTAGGAAAAAAATATTAAAATATTACAAAAAAGAGAGTGTGCCAGTAAAACAACTGTTAGTGACCTGATGGAAGGACCAATGGCTTTGGATCAGAAAGCAGGTTTGAATTCTTGCTCTGTCTTAACCAAGTAGCTGATCTTCAGCAATCACCTAATCTCTATGAGCCTCAGTTATCTCATATGTAAACACGGATGATACTTCACAAGATTTCTTGAAAGAACTAACTATATGAACAATGTGAAACAATTATGACCATGTTTAGCACAAAATAGGTGTTAATAATAGTTATTTTTCTCTGGTCTATATATTCTTTCCTAATCTCATTAAGTCCCAAGTCACTACTGGTGAGTAACTTGATTCATATATAATTATTTGTCATTCTATCAAATACCTAATTACTAGAACACTTAAACTACCCTCTGAGACTGGAGTGGCTAATGTGGTGTAATGGAGTATACTAGTATAACTAGCTATTTACTAATATCTAATGTCCTCCCTCCAGGAGAATTATGTTTATCTACCTGTTGAACTGAAAGACACCCATATAACTTTCTTTGGCCAGCTAAATAAGATATAGTGTGTCCTGTGCCATGTTCCATGTTCCCTCTGCCACTGAAGCTATCAATGTCCCAGAAAGTGGTTGCATGTCAATGACAATACAGAGTAGAGCCTTAGCCAATGGTCATAAAATGAAAGCAAATTATACTGGTACATCTTTGTGTCTTTAAGTGACTGAGATTTGGGGGATATTCTTTCTCTCTCCTGACTTATATACTTACTAAACTTGTTTAATACTATTTAAGAGTGAGACTTTCTCTACTTCATTTTTCACCACAATACCAATTTGAGAGACAAAGAAAAGAGACAAAAAAATGTGTACAGAATTTCAAAGGCATTAGAGTCTAATGTCCAGTGATGGCGAACCTATGACACTCGTGTCAGAGGTGACACGCGAACTCATTTTTTTGGTTGATTTTTCTTTGTTAAATGGCATTTAAATATATAAAATAAATATCAAAAAAATAAGTCTTTGTTTTACTATGGTTGCAAATATCAAAAAATTTCTATATGTGACACGGCACCAGAGTTAAGTTAGGGTTTTTCAAAATGCTGGCACGCCGAGCTCAAAAGGTTCGCCATCACTGCATTAGACAGAGCCTGCATCACACTTTGAAATTCTATATCCACTTGGAGAATCTAAAAGATCATTTTTCTAGAACAATTTTGTGGTCAATGAAGAGATTTAGCTAGAGACAGCAGTTGCATGTCTGTACTTTAGTACTCCATCTCACACATTTTGGAGGGTGGGTGGGGTGTAGCGAATGCTAATTCTAGCTAGAAAACTTCAAGCAGGAACACTGGGATCTATTCAAAATGTATTTTTTGAAGTTGGGAGATACAGAGGTCTGGAGCCTGAATTCTGCCCCAGAGAAGTGGCATGAATGGATTGTGGATTGGAAGAAGGTAGAGGTCTAATTTTCTCTAGGAAACTTAAAGGACAAGAAAAATACGAACTGTGTGAGAGCTAAGTGAAGAGGGTGCTACTTTATTGGGATCTGCTGGCCTGAAGTGTTACCATACAGCTTATCTGGAAAAAAGATGCATTTGTATTTCTGAGGCACAAGAGTAAGCCACCAGGAAGAAAGAAGTGCTTAGAGGGCATTGTGGCCCCTATCCAACAGAGCCCCATGGAAGGGCAAGAAGACTTTAGCAGAAAGAAGGTGGAGGTTTGGGATGACCTGGCATTCAAGTGAAGGCAAAAAATAGAAAACATCTGTCAAGATTAAAGGAATTTAGGAGAAACTGGCTCAACAGATAGTCTATTAAAATCCTTAAGAACACCTCACAGAACTGAGTCAGCTTTCAACTATTAGCGTGGTCAGAGTATAGAGCTGCCCAACTAAAGAGTTATGTTTTATCCTATACTCTTCTCCTTCCTCCACACTTTGACCTCAGATTAAACAGCTGCTAGTGTGTTGATGGGAGAGGTGACTATGAAGAGAATGTATAGCAAAAGGGACCATCCCACTGTGCAAAGGGAGCAGGGCTGACGTATGTGACTATGTGATTGTGCAGAGTGCCACCTCAACATTCATCATGTGTCTGTCATCTGAATCCTCTGAGTGGATGAGGTGGGACTAAAGTTCAGTGAGTTTCCATTGGCCAACCCCTCTCCCTGGCAGTGGATTCTAGTGTGCTCAGAAAAAAGGGGTACTTTTTTATAATTTTCATGGAGATACCTTATTGGCTAACAGAGAACCTGACAAGAAGAAGATTAATGGTAAACTCAAGTCACATTTTTGATCCATAGTATGAAATGAACTTAATAATTTCCAAACTGAGATACTGGTTTTGACTTAACATGACTATGGCATGGTGTGGAAGTGGGCAAAAAGGTAATTTAATATGCTGGAGTTGTCATAAAAAAATAAAAGGAAGATTGGCATCACTGAATATAAAAGGAGAGTAGAAGAAAATATGAAATGCAACTTTATTAGGATCTGCATTACTCAATGTATTATGTGAAGTGCACAGAGAAAGATAGGGAGATAGAGTAACGAGAGAAAAAAGAAAGAGAACACATAACTGAGCAAGGCAGAATCCTCTGTCCTATTCACCCCCCTTTTCCACACCATCTCCCCTCTATCAACTAAAAGGGCCTTATAGAACAATAAGTTATTAAGTTAATACAATGCTATAAGAGGCAAGTGACAAATATGAACAACAGAGAAAATTTGTTATTATTGTTGTTGTTTGGTGGTGCCATTTTTGTTGTTTTTGCTATTGCTGTTGTGTATTGGTTTTGTTTACTTTTTGAAATTTTTTGGTGTATTCGTATTTTTTTTGTATACACTCCCTCCTGAAGAATGTAGGAATCCACTATGTTGTATTAGGATAGAAACATAAATTTATCACTCTAGCCTTGATTTCGCAGGATTGCAGTATGATATACAAGCCAGGAGCAGAAGAGTAGCCAAAAACAAAAGCGGAAGGGAGACTAAGGGAGAAATTGCTTTTAGGCACCCATTCAAATTGGATTCACTCCAAATTCTAGCAATCAATTGAGATCAGTAACTAATTACTTTGCATCATCCTCTGGATTCTGAGTTTGGCTGTGATTATTGACTGCCAAGACTATTATTTCTGATCATGGACAGTAACTATATATTCTTCCAGAAGTTTCTGAACTCTACATCTATATATGCATAGTCAGATAGATTGACAAATAAATACATACTAGAGGCCCGATGCATGAAATTCGTGCAAGAGTAGGCCTTCCTTCCCCTGGCTGCCAGCACCAGCTTCACTCTGGTACCCTGGACCCGGGCTTCCCTCGCAGCCCCAGCTTCATCTGGAAGGTCATCTGGAAGGACATCTGGTCTAATTAGCATATTATGCTTTTATTGTTATAGGTATATTTATATATATGCATATAAATAGAGATACACATATATATTTCTAAGGCACTTATTAATATTTTTTGTATTTATACTCCCCTTATATAAAACCGTGTTCTGTGCAGTTCTATTTAGCATTGAGTTTGTAAACATACTGCCATACAAAAAATGAGCATGCATGAATATAATTAAGTTAGTAGCTTGAGTAGCAATTATCTAAAACACATATATATTTCTAAGGCACTTATTAATATTTTTTTGTATTTATACTCCCCTTATATAAAACAGTGTTCTGTGCAGTTCTACTTAGCATTGAGTTTGTAAACATACTGCCATGCAAAAAATGAGCATGCATGAATGTAATTAAGTTAGTAGCTTGAGTAGCAATTATCTAAGTTAGCCAATCAGTTTCTCTAGATCCATACCTATTTCTAAAAGGCAACCACTCTAAAGAAGACTCTAGGCTTTATCATGTTCAATGTTTTTGGTGTAGAATTTTGTAGTTGGAAAAAACAAGAATAATGTGTTCTAGGCATATAAAGAAGTGAAAGGGCTTTAGTTTTGTGATGGAAGGAAATTCTGAGGAATTCCCTGGGATAGGAAAGGAGGGAAGACAGTAATAAATTTGGAAGAGAGGATTCTACTTTAATGCTAAATTGAAGAGCTCTGGAATCTTAAATTATGTCTATTTCAAGTGGCTTGCCTTCTGCTTCTTGATGAAGTATCCGTCTTCATGTATTCTGTTAGTTTGCTCTCTGAGGTAGTTATTCATCTCTTATCAAAAACACAGGTGGCTGACAAAGCCATAGCCAGCAAAGCTTTAGCCAATAGTCTATATCCTGCAGCAGACGCATGCAGGAAATTAGCCAGAAATGCACGTGGATCAGTGGTGGAAGGCCTACCTCACTTACAGTACTGGCATAAGTGTGAGGTACTACCAATCCAAATGATGGCTGATAAGGCGCAGTGAACTTGCAATCATTCAGGCTTATGTCATTAATCATGGCATCAATCTGTGGAGGTGGGGAGTAGGACTCTGTGACAGGACTTTCCAAACAACAGTAACTCCAACTTCAGAGTCAGGCAGCAAGTACCTTTTATATTAAGGGGACTTTGCTTCTATTCAAAGCATACCTAGAGCCACTCTGGCCAAGTCTTAATGACTGAGAGGATGGGAGAAAGGATGGAGGGTAAGAAAAAGGCTGCAGCTCTTTGGGTTTGGAGCAGCCTGGCTTGTGAGATGAATTGCCAATTCCATTCATTCACTAATGCCCTAGCATGAACATGATTACTTATGAAAACTGAGGACAGACACTGATGTTTGAAAAGTTTGAGTGAAAGAAAATTTTCAATAACTGCAGTTGAGCATGTTTAGGAAAAGTAGAGAGATACAGGGCATGTCAAGGGAGGATTGAAAAAGCAAGGGAGAGGTATCCAAGGACATGTTTACCAAATATTTCATCATGGAAGGTAGGGAAAAGAATCCAGTTCACACAGATCCCCAACCAAATCTTTAATCATTGAACTTTGAAATGCTCTGAGGGCAGAAATCCCTAACTGCACCGTTTCTAATGAAGCTCAGCTTCTCAGTCTTAACTCCAATGTCCCAAAGGGACCTGATGGGGCAAGACTCCTTACACATCCTATCTAATAAAGAGGGAATATGCTAATTGACCCTCACACCGTAGCAAAGATGGCAGCGCCCACAGCCAGTAAGGAGGGAATATGCTAATTGGCCCTGCCCTCCTCAAAGATGGCGGTGCCCACAGCCAGTAAGGAGGAAATATGCTAATTGACCGCCCACAGCCACAAGATGGCTGCACCCAGTTCCCTCAGCCCCGCCTGCCTCCAGAGTCCCCCAGTCCCCTCAGCCCCCCAGCCACCCAGGGACAGCCCGAGGCATAGACAAGCTTCAGATGGTGGCTGCCCAGCCTCCCAGGGCCGGCCCTGAGCCACAGGCAAGCCTCAGATGGTGGCTGCCCAGCCACCCAGGGCTGCCCGAGGCTCAGGTAATCAGGGCCGGCCAAGGCTTGTGCTGCTGGCAGTGGCAACAGCAGAGGTGTGATGGGGGCGTTGCTTTCCCCTGATCGACGGGTCGCCTCCTGCCCCTGAGGGCTCCCGGACTGTGAGAGGGGGCAGGCCGGGCTGAGGGACACCCCCTCTAGTGCATGAATCTTCATGCACCGGGCCTCTAGTTATTTAATATTCTCAATAGACAGTTCTGTATCCCATCTTTGGAACTAAAAAGCATACCTTCTCCCATTACTTCATAATGAGACTCAGCAACAGACTGACTGGAATAGGCAAGTGTTTTCTCTTCTTTGTCTTTCACCAAAGAGCTGAGGGACCCTTTACACAAATGAACTTGTGATCAGTGCCAGGCATTTTAAAGTCAGACACAAGAGTCTTAAGGGCTACCTATAGTCCACATCCTGGCTTTACATATTTAAAATGTTTTAAACGTATGTTTCCACAAATCTTATTTTAGCAATACAGCTCTTCGGCTTTTCTTAAATTTTTGAGCAAATATATAGCACACAATAACAACAAATCAAACAGCACTATATCCATTTCAGTCCAAAACCCTGAATCTCCAACTCTTGGAGAACTGAATGTGCTTTTAAACTTAGAAATTATCTTCTCCACTATTGAGCCTAAATGCCACTATAATTATAGCCACCTCAAACTTATTCCTATAATTTTTTCTGCAAGATATACAATTAAAATAAAGTGGTAATCTAAACAATGAAAATAAATTGGAGCCTTGCAATTACATAGTCAAAATTTTCTCATGTTAGAACAGAATGAAGAATGGCATTATTTAATTAAAATGCCAAAAATCCATGAGGAAAATGAAGCATGCCATAAGTATGGAAGATAGAGGGTGATCTTAGGAACAGAACCACATGTCTGATGCTTTTCATGTATAAAACTGAATAGTCCTATTCTCTGTGGTCACCATTAGTGACTATATTCCATGCACATAATTTTAAAAATATAACATGGGGGAAAAAATGTGCCTGCAGCTGACTAGCTCCTTCTCCTGCTGGCCACAAGCTCCCCGGCATGCCTCTCTGACCCACAACTTGTAGTACCTCCAGCCAGCTTTGCTCTTGTAACCAGCCCCTTTGAGTATCTGAGATTACAAGCCCTAACTGCAACCCGTCTTCAAATGTTTTTTTGTAACACCTTTACCCAAACCCAATGCAGCAATGTTGAGAACAAAGTAAGTCACAATGGGAAATAGTCACTTTCAATCCTGTTAACAATACTTACCTGTAACATTAAGTCCTGCCAAGTTTAAATATTCAATATGTGATGACATAAGCACTTCATTTAAAAATGCTAGTGAATGTTTTGCTAGGCTTATTAGCTGACATTTTATTTAATACTAAGTTGTTATTATAAGTGAGTTTGATGGGCCATCACTTCCTGATTATTTACAGGGAAGTGTGACCAAACTATTGGCAATTTGGAGTAAATGCTTATTTAATAAGTAAATAGAATATGTTTAGTTTCTAAATATATCATATTTGTACAATAAAACAAAGAAGCCATATACATATGAATAGAAGAAGTATGACAAATCATAGTATATAAATGAGGAGAACCCTCACTAACAATAATAGCTTTTTAAAAATATATATTTTTATTGATTTTAGAGAGAAAGGGAGAGGAAGAGAGAGATAGAAACATCAATGATGAGAGGGAATCATTGATTGGCTGCCTCTTGCACGCCCCCTACTGGGGATCGAGCCTGCAACCTGGGCATATGCCCTTGACCAGAATCAAACCTGGGACCCTTGAATCCGCAGACCGATGCTCTATCCACTGAGCCAAACCAGCTAGGGCAGGGGTGGGCAACCCCTGGCACACGTGCCAAACATGGCACGCCAATAACTTTTGCTGGCACTCGAATCCCTCTCTTATAATCTTCCATTAACAATTTTTTTTAATATCAACTTTTTTATTTTTCCGATAAATTCAGTGTAGGTGCATCTTAGATAAATAAATAATTTTACATAACATGTATACATTAAAAATAAATGTATTTATCATCATCATATACTGTTTTTTTCGCTCAAATTGAATTTTATTATTTCTTCAAGGTTCTTCACATATGTACACCTTAAGAGATATCAAGTAGGCATAATATGTTCTCAAAAAATTAGGGTTGGCACACAGAAGAATTTTGAGTCAGAGATTTTGCTGGTTTTGGCACACATTCACAAAAAGGTTGCCCACCCCTGAGTTAGGGCAATAATAGCTTGTTATTATTGAGATAAATGTAATTAGCCTGCCCTATAATAACTTCCAGGTTTAAGGGTCAAAAACTATAACTATGTAATATATATTATTATATATATACAATAT
>NW_005370488.1:713862-736803 GCF_000412655.1 Myotis brandtii | reverse complement strand
GACCAGGGGCTGCACCTAGGGATTGGGCCTGCCCTCTGCCACCCGGTAGCAGGCCTAAGCCAGCAGGTCATTATCTCCCGAGGGGTCCCAGACTGCGAGAGGGCACAGGCCGGGCTGGGGGACCCCTCATCCCCCCTGAGTGCACAAATTTTTGTGCACCGGGCCTCTAGTATATATATAAAAGGCTAAGAGATCATTAAGACCAAACAAATGGAAGGACCAGAATGACTAGTCGACCAGTCACTATGAGGAACCAGGGGAGGTTGGCTGGCCATGGGAGGTTGGCTGTGAGAGCGCACTGACCACCAGGGGGCAGACGCTCAATTCAGAAGCTTCCCCCTGGTGGTCAGTCAACTCCCACAGCCAACTTCCCATGGCCAGCCAACCTCCCCTGGTTCCTCATAGTGACTGGTCGACTAGTCATTCTGGTCCTTCCATTTGTTTGGTCTTAATGATCTCTTAGCCTTTTATATATATACTAGAGGCCCGGTGCACAAAAATTTGTGCACTCAGGGGGGATGAGGGGTCCCCCAGCCCGGCCTGTGCCCTCTCGCTTGGCTGGGAGAGCGCACTGACCACCAGGGGGCAGACGCTCAATTCAGAAGCTTCCCCCTGGTGGTAAGTCAACTCCCACAGCCAACTTCCCATGGCCAGCCAACCTCCCCTGGTCCCTCCCCCTGGCTGGCAAACCTCCCCCGGTCCCTCCCCCCATCTGGCAGGCCCTGGCTGGCAGGCCCTGGCCAGCCCAGCCCCGATCAGGACTGGGTGAGACAGCCCTGATAGGCCCTGATCGCCAGCCAGGTCTAAGGACCCCACCCATGCATGAATTTTGTGCACCGAACCCCTAGTCCTATATAATAAAAAGTCTAATATGCTAAGTGTCCGACCATTTGTTCAACTGTTCCACCAGTCGCTATGATGTGCACTGACCACCAGGCGGACACTCCAACAACCAGTAGGTTAGCTTGCTGCTGAGGTCCGGCCAATCAGGACTGGGCAAGACTGGGCCAGACATGCCCTGGAGCCCTCCAGCAGTCCCTTCCCAGCCCCGATTGTGCACCAGTGGGGTCCCTCGGCCTGGCCTGTGCCCTCTCACAATCCAGGACCCCTCAGGGGATGTTGAAGAGCTGGTTTCAGCCTGATTCCCACAGGCCATGCTGAGGGACCCCACCAGTGCACGAATCTGTGCACCGGGCCTCTAGTATATACTATAAATATAATATGCAAGTTTATATCTGCAAGTTTAAGGGTCAGAAAAAAGTTAATTTATTTATGCCATATATATCCACAGATATAAAATATATAACATTAAATGAAGTGTTTAAAAATATTTACCTTAAAAATTGCAGATTACATTACAGTTATCATTATGGCAAACACTTAAATACATATGTAATGTACTAGGCATTCTGTAGCATAAAACAAAACTGTAAAAAGAAGATTGCTGGCCTCCAGAATGATAGATTTTAGTTGAAAAAACAAGATTCTCCACAAAGAAAAAGTGACCCTGTCCTGACTGTCCTTCTAATGGCATGTGGTTTCATCCCCTCCGCTCGTGTTGATACCTTCTCCTTTGTTTGTCAAGCAATGTCTTCTGCTTGCTCTTTTCCTCCCTCATAGTTTGTTTTTTGTCTTTACATGAGCATTTGGTACTTATTATCTCATGTTTCTAGCCTCAATTTTCTTCTCTTTCTTATGGTACACATGTTGCATAAGCAATATTGCTTTCTCTATAGCATTGATGCCGATGCTGTTAAACTCTTGTCCTATTTCCAACTCAGCTCATTGTTATGCCCTTGCTATTAACACTCAAATCTCAGTTTCCAGCTCAAATCTTTCCTCGGAGGTGTGATGCCTACTGGACAATATAACTGTTGCACATTTCCAACTTTAATGTCTAAAAGCACATCCTTAATTTTACTGACTTTAAAGCCTGAAACATTTCCCTCCTTTTTTATTTATTACCTAAGTTAAGGACACCACCACACACCTAGTGAATAAGCTAGAAATCTAGACGTCCAATTGGACATCACCTGCCCTCACCACCTACATCCTTGCAGGTACCAAGTCTTTGTCAATTTTGCCTGGTTGATCATTTTATTTTATTTTATTTTTTTAAAATATATTCCACTGATTTTTTACAGAGAGGAAGGGAGAGAGATAGAGAGTTTGAAACATCGATGAGAGAGAAACATTGATCAGCTGCCTCCTGCACACTCCCTACTGGATATGTGCCCGCAACCAAGGTACATGCCCTTGACCGGAATCGAACCAGGGACCCTTCAGTCCGCAGGCTGACGCTCTATCCACTGAGCAAAACCGGCTACGTGGTTGATCATTTTAGATAGTGCTCATTACTTCCCATCCCCTTTACCAGGCAGCCTTAATTAAAGTCTTTACACTTTCTCACACAGATAACTGCATATCCTCCTAACTGCTCTTCCACTTTCTTGGATGTCCCATTGAGGACATAATAATGCCAGAATGATTGATCTTCCCAAAATGTAGATATGATCATGCCATTTCTTTGTTTTTAATACTGTATGGTTAATCAACTTTTTTAGAATAAGTTCTAAATACACTTGTATATGACAGAAGCTTCCTCATGTGTAATTTTCAGCTCTTGCTTAATTTCTTGACACTTATACCTCAAGCTCTACTTCCATAAATGCAATGTGGAAATCTATATAAACTGTCCTCCAAGTCTGTCTGTGCAATGCTCACTGTCTAGTACACTTTGTTTCTCACATCCACTGACATTCTTTCTCTCATATGCTTCTTAAGCACACACAAACACACACTTTACTTGGATAAATACAATTGTTTCTTCAAAATCAGCTCAAAGTTTTGGAGAAGACTGTCCAAGGACAAAACCACTCATGTCTGGATGTGTAGTCTACTAAACTCCCACATGGTCAGGTGAGCACCTCTTTTAAAGTCATTTACACACTGGATCTTAATAAACTTTAAAAAAAACTCTTCCTCTAAACTCCAAAGTTTTTCTTAGGAGAGTTCTTGGCACTTGGAAGTGTTTATATTGGTAGCACTAATTATTAAGCAATGTGGGAAGAACTTGTAGGAAAATCTAGTCCTAGTTAAACGGTAGTTGACAAAGGTCAAAGTTATGGTGTCTCTTATTCTTAAGGAAGAAAAAATTATTTAAGAAGAAATTATTTTATTTTCCTCTAGAGTCAAAGAGTAACAAGTCTACTAGTAGCTCTCAGCATATTTTCAGAACAAAGCTGTAAGTACTTTAATTATTTTCAATCAATATTAATTTATCTTTTGAAATTAAGGCACAATCTAAGCAAAAATTTAATTATACTTTTTAAAATGAATTTTCAAAGTGTCACTTTTCTCTTCAAACTTTCTGGTGACCCCAGCTTATTAAAAATAGAATCCAAAGTCTTTACTGTTTACAATGCCAAAATGATTCAACTCATTTTCCCCTATCTCAGTGGTCCGCAAACTGCGGCTCGCGAGTCACATGCGGCTCTTTAGCCCCTTGAGTGTGGCTCTTCCTAAGCCTTAGGAGTACCCTAATTAAGTTAATAACAATGTACCTACCTATATAGTTTAAGTTTAAAAAATTTGGCTCTCAAAAGAAATTTCAATCGTTGTACTATTGATATTTGGCTCTGTTGACTAATGAGTTTGCCGACCACTGCCCTATCTGATTGCATCTCCTTTTATATAGCATCCTCTCAGTAAATATTAGTAAGTAAATTCACTCTTAAATATATTATATTTTCAGAATTCTCAGAAAGGAAATGTATGGATTTGTATCAAAGAATACCTCAGAAAATGATAATTGCTTATGTTCCCCATGGATCTCATTTGTTGCTGATTCAAACATATATTTAGCAAAATGTAGTCTTAGGTATTTCTTCTGCAATAGAAAAACCATCTCAAAATGACAATTGCAAAATACATGTTTTGTGAAGTCTTTATGTGGTATATAATTACTATGGAGAAAGCATATGTTGAGAATTAAAATATTTTAAGCTAAGTTTAAACCCTAAATTTGCTGCAAAATTATGTGTTTGGTTTCCTTGAAACTGATAGTGAAGTCTATGTCAAGCATTTATTTGAAAATAACTTTGTACACTTTGAGAAATTCTTTATTCTACCTAATCACTTAAGAGTAAAAGGATAAATTCTGATACTCCAAGAGGAGTATTATAGATGATTAGATTGAATTTGAGTTAAATGGAGGGAAAAAATTTAACCTTAAGCTTTGCTATGGTATAAAAGATGTACTAAAATTATAGTCCCTCCATTGAACATGGCTGCATTCTTCAAGCAGCATTACCTAGGACTTTTTACACATATTGTATAAAAATGTATATTGTTATTTGGTTAATCAACATCTCTTATCTTTAAAATAATATAGGCTTTCCATAATTTAATGTTTAAATGAAGAAATGTGTAATGTACTGTCGACTTCAACACATTTTTGGAGTAATTATATCTTTTATGATTGATTTTTTCCCTTTTGGTCAGCATCTACATTCTTTCATAAAAAGGACCTATCTTCAGGGTGAAAGTGTGGAAATGCACAATTAAAATAAGTATATTACTTTACTGTTTGTTAATTAACTGAACACTTTCAGCAGCGGATCTTTAAGCTTGCTTTCCTGAAGTTTTAAAAACTAAGCATTGTGAGAAGGAGGCTTTTTGCAGTGTATGTGGTATGGAACAATTGGATTTATTTCATCTCATGTGCAATAACATAGTGTGAAAATAAGTGAGGAATGAAGGCATCGGTAATTAAAAGATGCTTTGTTTCATTTTATATGAAATGCCTTTATTCTATTTCCAAAAATAAAAATCCCTTCAAACGCACAAACAAAAACCCATACATACACACAAAAGATGAAAGTCATGAGAATTATAAAGGTGTTCAAGTTAGTGCAAACCATGAATACCAACTCAAAACAAGCTTATTGCTGAGAGTGGACTAGCTATTAGGAAATTTGAACTCTGGATTCCAGATATGTGCAGTACAAACATAAAATCTTCCAAGAGATACATTTTTATAACTGTCAGAAAAGAGAAGATTTTTATAAAAGCCAGGCCACAAAATTCATGAATGAATTAAGTAAATAAACTAACAAACAATTTGAATTTACCCCAGAAAGTCTAGGAGAGTTAATTAGTAGGAAATCTAGAAATATAATCATTACTTAACAGTATGTTTTGATCTAGGTTATATAAATTAAACAAAATATCCTACATAATGAAAGGTTAATACGCAAATAGACCGAACGGCAGAACAACCGGAACAACCGAACAACTGGTCGCTATGATGTGCGCTGACCACCAGGGCGCATGCGCGGAATATGGCGGGCATCGGCTGCAGTGGGATGGTGGAGCAGGTGAGTGGGGGCTCCAGTCCAAGGCGGGACACTGGTTGCTGTCATTGGGGCACGCCTCTGGTGGTTACTGAAAATTCTTTGCTCCCACACACTACGGTCCCACCTGGCACTTTCACCCACTGCTGGCACCGGAGCCACTGCTCACACCCACTGCCGGTGCCTAGCGCTGACCCCAATCACTTGGTACCATCAGCGGTGCGAGCGCGGTTGCTGGCCCTGATCGTCCCTGAGGGCTTCTCCACCTCCCCCTGCTCCTGAGGTGTGATTGGGGCAGCAGCCGCCACTCGCACCCGCTGACTGTGCTGGCCCCGCTCACACCTGCTGCTGGCACTGACCCCAATCGCTCCTCACCATCAGTGTGTGTGAGCAGCAGCAGCAGAAATGGGGCTGCCAGCAGACAGGGGACCGGAGGCCACAGCGGGAGGGGCCGGGTGGGGGCACGGAGGATGGTCTGAGACCTGCCCCTGTGCCTACAACAACCTCGTGGCCCACAGTTCCTTTCAAGGTGCACGAATTTGTGCACTAGGCCCCTAGTGTTATATATTTATGTTTATCTATATAATCTATATCTATCTCTTCTCCTAGGGTGCACTCTATCTCATCTATATCTTAGAGGAGCTCTAGGACATCTGCCTATGAAGTCATTCTAGGTGCCCATTCTTTTGCATCAGTTCCATATGAGTGGCCAGGCATGTGGATTACTTCTCCTGACTAGCATGGTGGGATCAAGCAAGACTGGGTTCCCAGAATTGTACTGACACACTGATTTTGCATGATTTTCACTCACACGGGACACAGGACGAATTCCGGGCTTTTGGTTACCTGTAGTTCAGCAGCAATCTTTGGGTTTGAGCATTGGGTACCCATTGCCTCTTGCACATCTGTCTATAGCATGGCAGTAGGCATCCTTTGTGATGTGTACCAATTATCACCTGTACTTATGATAATCAGACATCCCTTCCTGATATGACTTTTAGTGGACTGTCTGAGGCTCTCCACTAAAGACGTTGTGCTTGATGGCCATGAGAAGCCAACATGCTGCTGCTGACAAGCCAGAAATGGTATATAAAGAAATTCTCAAAGGTCTTGGTGCTCCATCTGAAGTGGTTCTCAGAATCCCAAATACAACATTTCCCACTAAGAGACTTGCATTTGAGAGAATGTGTTTCAGAAAACACCAACCATGCTGTGTACAACTTGTATCTAGTCACTCCGGAACCACCGTGGGCGACTATTATACAGCCTATTGCCGGAGTCCAGTGACAGGAGAAAGACACACTTTCGATGGTTCCAGTGTCACACCCATGTCCTCCAGCTGAATGAGCACCAGCAACACCTATTTGCTCTTCTACTAATTTGCCAGTCCACTCTACTGCAGGTAGCAGGGAGGAGCTACATCCCTTCTTCCCTTCCTTGTGGTAGCACCACACTCTAAGGTGTTTTTTTTAAACAAACAAACAAAAAGCAACAACAACAAAAACGCCTGAAAGATAAGGGAAAAACAAGTAAACTAAAGCTGTAGGGTGCAGAAGCGGGGAAGAGTGGTTATCCAGCCTAACCTGTAACCGGCAGTTTACACTTATCTCTTCCCAGAACTTTTAAACAGTTATTTCACAATGCCAACAGGCCCTTCTTATAGATTTCCTCTTTTGCTTCTAATTGATGTTGTGACATCATGCTTTCCTTGGTTGGTCTTATGCTGTGCCACAGGTGGGAGAGCCATTTATTGCATGAGAGGACTGCTCATCTCACTCATGCCATGGCCACTCTTGCTGGTGATGCTGTGTGGAAGACAGGAATGCAGTCCACATGGAAAGAAATCACATTCTAGAAATGCAGTAATTATAGCCTAACCTGCTCAAGGGAGGACATAGAAGATGTGCTGTTCTACATTTATGCCATAAATAGCTTAAAGGTAAATTGATCATGACCAGAAATAAAATGAGCATTTACTTTTACCTGCATACTCTGGGTAAGACTTGTATTTGTGGTCATCATCAATAAAACACAGTAGCAACCTTTAAGAAGTGGCAAGTAATATGTTGCAGCATCAAGAGTGGTGGTGTAACTAGAATTAAATAAATGACATTGGGAGTTATAGAGTCAACAGATCTATATTGTTTTAATACAAACAGATTCTAGAGAACCACTGCTTTGTGATTAATAACAGGTATTACCTTTTTCTTGAGGAAGCAGATATTAAATTAGCTAGAAATGATGCATTTGGCAATAAAGAACAGAAAGGGTGGTTCTTAAACATGAGTAAGAATAGACTGTTCATTTTGAATACTATTAAGAACCTCCACAAGCTCTGATTGGACAGTAAATGTGTAATTATCTCTCCTCTACCCGTTATTCTGAATCATCTTTGATAAATCACTAGACCCTGCATGAACCCATGAATTTTGTAATGCATTTTGAAGCTCTGTAAAGATATATTTGCCTTGAGTCCCACACAGAAGAGGGGGTAGCCTTCAATGACAATATATTAATAAAGACATGATACAACTAGCCTGGCTGGTGTGCCTCAGTGGTTAAGTATCAACCTATATACTGCGAGGCCAAGGTTCAATTCCCAGTAGGGACACATGCCTGGGTTGCGGGGCTCGAGGAGGGGGTGTGCAGGAGGTAGTTAATCGATGATTCTCTCTCATCATTGATGTTTATGTCTCTCCCTCTCCCTTTCTCTCTGAAATCAATAAAAATATATTTTAAAAAAGAAGTGATATGACTAACTCAATAAGTATTGAAAAGATATTTGAAAATTTTAATGTTTTTGTTTAAAATGTAGTAAAAATTAAGTTGTGGGTATTTTCTGAACAAAATATGTATTTCAATCTCAGAGCTAACTTCATAATTATTGATGAAACAGTAGAATCTTTAGAATTAGACAAATCAGGATTTGAGCCCAGTTTCTATCACTTACTAGTTTTTGGTTCCTGGAAATAGTTACTATTAAAACCTTAGTTTCCTTATTGGTAAAATAAATAAGTCAGTCTTATCTATGTCAGGGTTGTAGTGACAGTTAAGTAAAATATTGCTCGCAATACACTTAGCAATGTTTTTGGAACATAGTAGAGGTTGATAAATAATTGTCTATTCAAACCACCATCACCCAAAATGAGAAACAACTTTACAAACACTGGATAAGATATGCATGAGGAGAACCATATGATGTCAGTGTGTAAAGTTGTGAATAAGTTGTGAGATGCATATTCTTGGATGCCAAAACTAAATAAATATTATAAGACAGTTCTCTCCATTTTATTTTATATGTTTAATGGAATTCTAGTCCAAATTCCAAATTATATTTTAATTTAATAAAATTACTATGATCTTCATATGAAAGAGTATATGAGCTATAAACTCTTTAAATTTTTTGGAAAAGAAAAGTAATGAGAAAAGGTTTAGTCTATCAAATATGTAATTATATAATGCTTGAATAATTAAAACTGGGAAGTGCTTACATAAAAATAAGCAGACTGATACTAAAACTAAAGGGCCTAGAAACAAAATTTTGAACTTATGTAGATGCTGATGTACACATAGATATATAGATATAGATATGAAGTTAGCATCCCCAAATAATAAATATATAGACTGTGGAATATATGTGATGTGGAAGAATTGAATGTATAAGACTAAGTTGTAATATCACCTCTTTGTGTTATTCATAACTTCTGGGTGTCTCAAAGACTAAATAGAAAAGAACAAAATCATTAAAAATAATAAGTAATACTTGCCCTGGTTGGTGTGGCTCAGTAGGTTGGAGCGTCATCCCATAAATCGAATAGCTGCAGGTTTGATTCCCAGTCAGGGCATATACTTAGGTTGCCAGTTCGATCCCTGAGCAGGTGTGTATGGGAAGGCAACCAAACAATGTTTTTGTCTTACATAAATGTCTCTTTTTCTCTCCCCCCGCCCCACTGCCCCCAGCCTTGTCCTCTCTCTAAAATCAATAAGCGTGCCTTTGGGTGAGGATTAAAGACATTAATAGTAAGTAATTATTTATAATATATTAGCACACAATTATGTGCAAAAAAGTAATGGAAACATAAGAGATTAATATATTGGGTACATTATATTTTTGTGTTAAAATTGTAAACTAAACTTTAAAATCAGTACTCTCTCTAATGCATAGAGCCTGGAACACAGTGTAAGATTGGTTATAAGACAAGTGTTCAGTCTTAGGAGAAAATTTTAGTTATTTATGGCACATCCATATGATAGAGATTTTTTTTGCTGCCATTGAAATGATCTTTTAAATGGCTTTTGATTATTTTGAAAATAATTATAATATGATACAAAAATCTGAAGAGATTAGAAATGCTTAATATGATCCTAATTATATTGGAAATTTTTTAAAAAAGAAAATAAATTAAATTTTAACAGCAGTTATCTTTGGGTGATTTAAATATTTTGTCTTTGTGCTTTATTCATTTACAGTATAAATTTTTTCAAATCACACTATAGTCAAGGTATATTTTAAGTTTATGAATCAGTAATATGGATCTCTAATGATAACAAGAAATTTGTGAAGAGGATCTATTTTTACTTAAATGGTTAGAAGGCAGGAAATCTTTCTTTACAGAAATTTTCACATGTAAGTAGCTATAGGGCTTGCAAATGGACTTTTTTTCCTGATAGAAAGGAGGAAGGGAAGTTAATGTTAAAAATGTAGTTCGTAGTTCCCTACTGGTGAGAATTAAACCAATAAATTACATGAGATTGTGGGTAATCATTGAAGCTGGCAAGAACAGAGCATATAGTATTAAACTTTAGACCCACATTTACTTCTTGGGTCAAGGTTGACATATCAGGAAATGAAGTCTGGGGTATGAGCAGCATGAGAACATGATATATTTTTTGAAGTTAGGGTAAGGGAATATCCATGGAGAAAGACTTCCGTTATGTAGTAGAGTTCTAGAGAGAGATAAGACTGAAGTTGTCATTAAATGTAGCCAAGTCCTTGATGTGAGAAATTTCAGTTCATTGTTGAGGACACAGATTGCAGAAGCATATGGAAGCAATTAGAGGAAAGTAAATGGAGACTGAGAGTACAGGCTGCATGTTTGCAGAGCTTGACTAGATAAAAGGAATAATATAGGATGAGATCTAAACGAGGCAATGAGGACTCCGGTGTCTCCTTTCAGAGCTGAGGAAACATGAGCAGGAAAGACCCAAAGGAGAAGACAAAATTGATGATTCTCTAGTAGGGGGTAAGGGTGGGAGTACATGAGTGAAAGTAGTGTCTCATTTTGAGCGAATAGCAGGTTCTGCAGCAAGGCTGAGAGGTTAGATTTCAGATAAGTAGATAACTTCTCTTCAGCTGAGATGAAGGGGAAGGAAGCTCTGTAGATATAAGAAATCATCAGGAGACAGGCAGCTGGGATAGGGGAGCAGTGTAATATGTGCGGGCAAGGAGCACTGGATCTGAAGATGAGACTGGCTCTTTATAAATTAGATGCATGACCTGAGGACATGCCCAGTGTTTATTGGGCTTATTAACCTTGCCAAGTTGGGTCTGTTTCTCCTTAAGTCAATGGGGATATGATACATTCCATATAATTTTCTAAATAATTTAGTAAAATTCATTAAATTTGAAAAATCTCTTTAAAAGTCATAATGCTTTTTTATAAGTAGATGGTAATTTTTACCATGAAATGTGGGGAGAATAGGGATAAATGAGGACAGATAAAAGTTAAGTTTTCAAAAAATACACCATAAATTTCAGTGCAGGGTTTTTATAAGTAGATGGTAATTTTTACCATGAAATGTGGTGAGAATAGGGATAAATGAGGGCAGATAAAAGTTAAGTTTTCAGAAAAATGCACCATAAATTTCAGTGCAGGGCTTGTGGCCTAAGAGAATGGAAGCTGCTTAGCCAGCTGGTGGCCCTGACAGGAGCTTGTTAAATTTCTCTAACCATTGCCCAACAAGATTGCTTTCTGAATATGATGCTATTGACGAGTGCCTAACCTATTTGAGCTTAAAGCTCTCCTTGTACACTATCTTCATTTACCAATGTGGATGATTTTATTGGCCCTTTTCTTTCAAAACCTCCCTGAGGCTTCTCCCATGGTGGCCTTTTAGATTTACAGTGATGGGTACTATGGAGATATTTTAGAATCTAGATGCACAGTGGGTCCGTGGGAACAGAAAGATTCTCACGCACAAAAAAAGCTCCATAAAACATCTACAGCCATTGTCTTAGGTTGCTCGGAGAAAATGCATTCATATTCATAATGTACTGTATAATTATGAGATCCTGATTTTCATATTTCCCAGTGTGCTTTTTCAGCTCTGCTGTATTACCAAATTAAAGGAGACAGCACAACTTGACAAAATTAGAATATTCTGTTTTGTCTGTTGCAGTTTGGCAGTACTCTATTTTTAATTTGCTCATCATTGATCCTAATAAAGACAAACTGTCACTGTAACCATTGCCTGGAATGCAATACATTAGTTTTATTGTCTCTGCAACAGCTGCTCATGTGTTGCTTCCTCTGTCATTCAATAATGATGTGTCCCTTTCTACATTCAGTGCCAGAAAAGCTGAGAGCTCACGGCACACCTCCCTGTGAGCTGGATTAAGTACAGGAAACTCTAATTGAATGTCATCATTGTGTTTTTACTCCTTAGTTCAAAAAAGGGACGTAGAGAAGGAAGTTACTTTGTAATATGTGTTGAATAAGTGAAGAATAAATATCATGTTTTTACATTTTTACTGGCTTTGTACGTTTTGCTTTTCACCTAATCTCTCATGGCCTGGGTTTCCTCATGTAGAAATTGAGAATGATAGCAACTTCCTTACCTGCCTCTGTGAGGATCAAATGAGCAAACTTTGTTAAATTCATGTCTCCAGGAGAGATTCAAGGCTATCACTTACCTGGGCAATATTTACAACAGTGCCTTAAATCTCAATGAATGCATATGGAGCTTAATATTTCATCTTCATTATTTAAAAAATATTTTGCCAAAAAATGTTGCCTGTTTGCACATGTTTGCAGGGGTCTCCTGAGAGAGCCTAGCCTTCTAGCAGAATCTCAGTTTAGGATGTGATAACAAAGACTGCACCCAAACTCAGCTACAAAATAGGGCAAAGGAAACCCATGATGAGGCCAACAGTACGTTGTTAAAATGGGGGGCATAAGCGTTGACTTCTTCCTTAGCCTCCTTTTCCCAAGATTTGTCTGTAATGGTCAAATGTGCTGCTCGAACTTCCTTCTAGGGGGCAGCAATGCCTTGGAATTTTGCCAACATTCCCTTGTCTCTCTTTAAACCTAGTTCAGTGACTCAGGTCTTCAAAGAAGCAAATCAAAGGAAATTATTGTGTACTGATATTAGCAAAAGGTAATAGTCTACCCAAAGTTGGTAGAATGGAAGGCTTATTGGAGACCATCTATAAAGAAAACACCATAAAATGATACAGTTAAGAGAAACTAATATATCATAAAAGACTGCAAGAAGTCCTCATTTCACTATTTAATATCTAGAGTTTCTTTTTACTATCACACATAATATGTACTTCTTTGCTATTAAAATTAAGGTTACTAGGGATAAATATGTGTTTATTTAAAGAATAAAAATTTGAGACATGGGTATTTAAGTATATGAGATTGAAAATCTTTGGGGGGGGGGGGGGGGGGGGCGGAACTTCCCCAAGAAGTGTAAATAAATTTTAGAGGAAATGCAAATGCGCCTGACTCCGATTTGGGATTTGTTGAATTTGCTTTGATTTTTTAGAGCTATGTATTGAATTGATTATATTTATTTTGAATGAGGTTATGATTTTACAAAGCAACTCAAAGAACTGAACAGAAATCAGGACACAACTCTTGACTCCTCTACTGGTCCTCTACTGTTTGAGATACTAGGCATTATTAAGTCTTGACACTACATTATATATGGATTTTTATTTTTTATTCCAGCTGGCCACATTCAGTTAAAGTTCTATTTATAAGGACTTATTAAAAATGTTTGGAAAGAATATTTAAAATATAGTTTTGTATTATGATTCCTTTTATCATTATCTCCTAGAACTTGGTTTCAAACTCTAGAAGTAGGGGGTGAGTACCTGGGCCACAATGATTCATATGTCTGGGATTATCCAGTAGAAGAAAGATGGTGGCTCCAACAGTTGTTACTAAAATTAATCCATAACATCTTTCCTTTCCTTACACCATCACTATCTGGGTGGAATGAGAAACATTATCATTTTGCCTCTTGTTTTCAATCAAATCTTCTCTTCATGGTAATTCATCCTGAATTTTCATATAATGACTAGAAGCCCAGCGTGCAAAATCGAGCAGCCTCGCCCACCCGCGCACGCCTCGCCACACCGGCCGGCTGCCAGCCTTGATGCGATTGGAGCCTGTGGGTCATGGGGGAGGGACTGAGAGGTGCTCCATGCACTTCATGGTGACCAGTTGTTTGGTCGTTATGGCATTATGGCCATGGGCTTTTTATAATATAGACTAGAGGCCCGGTGCATGAATTCATGCCCATTGAGAGGGAATTAATTAGAAGAAATATTTTAATATTGCCATTTGCCCTTTCTCTATAATAGAAGTGTCAACCAAATTCAAAATCAACAATGACAGATCGAAATACATATGTGCGATTGGCACCAGCAAGAGCTTTATATGTATTGTGCATGCGCAAGTCAACTTAGCCTTTTATAGATATAGAATAAATTTGCATAATTAGACCTGCTTTCTGATTTAGCTAAAATTTTTCCAGCCCAGTGAAGCATCCTAAATTCTCTTTCAGGTAATTGTCAGCAACACAGAAATAAATATCAACACAAAGCTGATTATTATTGTAGATCACGCAGAGAGAACAAAGGGTAAAATATTTAACTGCAGCAGTGTTTGACTATATTCTGTGCAGTGAAAAAACCTGAAGTCATTTTCAAGGTCTATAATTTCTTACTTCTTTTCAGTCGGGTCTAGTTTTTAAACTTTCTAAATCTCCATTTTCTGGCTAATGAAAAGAAAATTACAGGGACTAGGATTCCACCAAGTCTTCTATCTACCTACTCCAGGACTTTTGTGAGGATCAAGTGAGATGAGGCAAGGGAAAACACTTCACAGACATTTGGTTACAGTGTAAAGTGTTTCCACCTGTGTTCCTGGGTTGAAGAAACTCCAAGGAGGCTAGTCGCTAGGGAGAGGAAGCCAGGCATTGCTACGTGACATCATTAACTGGATGGAGGAAAGGATACTTAGCATATTAGCCTTTTATATGTATACTAGAGGTCTGGTGCACAGATTCATGCACCAGTGGGGTCCCTCAGCCTGGCCTGCGCCCTCTCGAAATCCAGAACCCCTTGGGGGATGCTGGACTGCCGGTTTCAGCCTGATCCCTGCAGGCCAGGCAGCCAGGGAGGAGCCTGAGCCCAGGCCTGGCGCCGCTCCCACTCATCCTGGCCCCACTGCGCCTGCCGCCGCTGCTTGGTAGCACTGCTGCAGAGGTGGGAGAGGCTCGTGCCACCGCAGCTGCACTTGCCAGCCGTGAGCCCAGTGACATCTGGCACCCGTCAGTCAGCTGAGCAGCGCTCCTGCTGTGGGAGTGCACTGACCATCAGGGGGCAGTTCCTGTGTTGAGTATCTGCCCCCTAGTGGTCAGTGCACATCATAGGGACCTGCTGTTCAGTTGTTCGGTCATTTGGTAGCTTAGGCTTTTATATATGTAGACTAGAGCAGCGGTCACCAACCAGTGGTCTGTGAGGCTTTAAAAGTTTGTGACCGCTGTTCTAAATCTCCATTTTCCGGCTAATGAAAAGAAAATTACAGGGACTAGGATTCCACCAAGTCTTCTATCTACCTACTCTAGGACTTTTGTGAGGATCAAGTGAGATGAGGCACGGGAAACACTTCACAGACATTTGGTTAAAGTGTAAAATGTTTCCACCTGTGTTCTTGGGTTGAAGAAACTCCAAGGAGGCTAGTCGCTAGGGAGAGGAAGCCAGGCATTGGTACGTGACATCATTAACTGGATGGAGGGAAGGATACTTAGCATATTAGCCTTTTATATGTATACTAGAGGTCTGGTGCACAGATTCATGCACCAGTGGGGTCCCTCAGCCTGGCCTGCGCCCTCTCGAAATCCAGAACCCCTTGGGGGATGCTGGACTGCCGGTTTCAGCCTGATCCCTGCAGGCCAGGCAGCCAGGGAGGAGCCTGAGCCCAGGCCTGGCGCCGCTCCCACTCATCCTGGCCCCACTGCGCCTGCCGCCGCTGCTTGGTAGCACTGCTGCAGAGGTGGGAGAGGCTCGTGCCACCGCAGCTGCACTTGCCAGCCGTGAGCCCAGTGACATCTGGCACCCGTCAGTCAGCTGAGCAGCGCTCCTGCTGTGGGAGTGCACTGACCATCAGGGGGCAGTTCCTGTGTTGAGTATCTGCCCCCTAGTGGTCAGTGCACATCATAGGGACCTGCTGTTCAGTTGTTCGGTCATTTGGTAGCTTAGGCTTTTATATATGTAGACTAGAGCAGCGGTCACCAACCAGTGGTCTGTGAGGCTTTAAAAGTTTGTGACCGCTGTACTAGAGGCCTGGTGCACGACATTTGTGCACTGGGGGGGGGGGTCCTCAGCCCAGCCTGTGCCCCCTGGTGGTCAGTGCACATCATAGTGACCGATCATTCTGCTCTTTGGTCAATTTACATGTTAGCCTTTTATTATATAGGATAGATACTTCAGAATTATGATAGGAGTGAGGAGAAGGAAAAAAAAAAGTTTGCCAACAGTTCTATGTTCTGTAATGACCTCACTTATTATAAGATTAAAGAGAAATCTTGCTTGATTGTCATTATTTTGCAGAATATATGGTACTGACATTTTCCCTTTTCCCAAAGGAGATAAAGTAATGGACCAAATGGGTAAAACTTTTCTCTGAGTTATATATAACTCAATTTTTTTTTAGTAAGTTCTTACTCATCACTCTTAATTGCCAAATCTTAGTGCTATGAAAAAAATAGATTGCCACTAATCATATAATGAGATCTAATATTATTTATCTAGAAATATTCACTTTTTAACAGATTTATTCACTTAACATTTGGCAAAATGTGCAATTGTTACTGGATGAATTTAAATATCTTTCAAACACACTGTTCTTTTTTTTTCTTTAACATTTCCTTGTCACTCATTTTAAAATATTTTATATGGTATCAATGCAATGGGAGTGACACTTTAAAGATAAATTCAGAAATGCCCCTTTAGGATCAACCATTAGACATGAAATGTGAAATTCTGTCACACTGACATGAATGACTGCTGCTGTAATCACTAGCTTCTCTTTTATTAGTTTTTTTCTTAATTAAATGTAAAATCTACCACTGACCTTTTAAAAGTGCTCATCTGTTTTCCTTTAATTTCAAATATATTAAAAGTGAGTTTCTGTGTTAATTAAAATCTTAGAATTTATGGGGGTTTTAATTGCAAACAACATTTCAGTGGTGAACATGTAGATGAGAGGCACAGTGCACAACATTCTTAGTTCTGTTTGGTAATAAACCTATTATTGAATAACAAGAGGCCCAGCGCACAAATGTCATGCACCAGTGGGGTCCCTCGGCCTGACCTGCGGGATCCGGCCGAAACCAGCTCTCTGACATCCCCTGAGGGGTCCCGGATTGCGAGAGGGCGCAGGCCAAGGGGACCCCACGGGTGCACGATCAGGGCTGGGGAGGGACCGAGGGAGTGTTCTAGGGTGTGTCTAACCCATCTTGTTCAGTCCTGATCAGCTGGACCCCAGCAGCAAGCTAACCTACCGGTCAGAGCATTTGCCCCATGGTGGTCAGTGCATGTCATAGCGAGCAGTTGAGCAGCCTTAGCATATCATTAGCATATTATGCTTTGATTGATTGAATGGATGACCAGACGACCTGACACGTAACATATTAGGCTTTTATTATATAGGATGACAAGACATTTGAAAAAAAACATATCATCAACTGTATTGTCCATGCTTAGCTTGAAACTTGTCTAGATAGAGGAAGATAAGAGGATCTCCTTGGGGAGTCATAAACTTTTACACTGGCATCTGAAAAGTTCACTTTTACTTTGAAAATGTGAATGGGTTTAAAAATACTGTCAACATTCCAAAATTATTATCAGGATTAATCAATGTAATGGAAATATTTTGTAAGCATACTATGCAACTGTAATTTCTTTTACCTTTGAGTTAAGATAGTTTATGAGATAAAGGGTAAATAATGTCCAGGAAGTCACTGGAAGTATTGCATTTTATTATTTATTATCAGAGCCTGTTGAAAAAATAACAGGTCCCTTTTCTGTGGCGACCTGTAGCACAGGTATTTCCCAACTGGCATCTCTGCATGTTTCTCCTCTGGCACCAGTCAGGTTTAGCCTTGTCACACTGGGCTTTTAAGGGGAGCTCTATCTTTGCAGGCCAGGCTATGTGTGACAAGATTAAATTGGCACACTTTGCTTTATAGCTCTTGTGTTCCTGGCAGTGCTAGGCTCGCTGACACCTCTGAGAGAAGGCTCAGCTGTCACTCACGACCCATTAACACTACTGTTCCATCCTGCAGTGTCATTTTTCTCATTCTCGTGGAGATAATGCTCCCTGGAGACCCCCAATACCTGCAGGAATGAAAGAGAACAGCAGAGACAGGCTAACTATCAAAGAGGGAGCACACATCACAGAAGACCACGAATTCCAACAGCAGCATTTTAAAATGAGTGGAGAAATGAAACCCATGATGATGACTGGGTTGAGAAGGTGGGAGGAGGATGGAATTTTAAGGGAAATCACAACTTTTTAATAAGCTACTTTATCCTTCCTGCCTAACTATCAAAAGGCATGTCCAAAACAATACTTGCAACTAAGTATCTAGTTACTAGATAAAGAGAAAGCAGCTGCTCTGAATATGCCCTAGGGCAATTGGGGTAAGAATTTATTTACAAACAGGGATTTTGCATTTTATTTGGATGTTTATTTACCAATAGGCAGTGGATATAAAACAGCATACATTAAGGTGAATTGCTTAACAGTCTAAATAGAACAAGATCTCCGGTTATGATTGATTTATTCAGGTACAAAATCACCTTCCTAGTAAAAGCATAGAATAGAAACAGGATAAGTGATCTTTGAAATCCTAGACCGGAGACTTCTTTTGTCCTGTGATTGAACTGTTAGCAGTTGCTTAAGCAAACACAATATCGCTCTCCTTCAGTCCAAACTGTATATTGCTGAGTGAGTCACTTTATAAAAACTTACACTTTTTAATGTTTACTATATAAAGAGGCATTTGTAAGAACATGCTTTTAATTTCCCAGACTAATACTGGTACTATTTAGATTGCTATAAAAGCAAAAGACAAAATCACCTGAATCTTGATATTTTCTATGGGAACCTGTTAAAGACATTATAGGAAATGACTACACAAAAAAAATTTTTTTAAGTAAATTGGTCAGAAATTAGGACTAAAATTGGCTGGACAAAATTCAGGATTATAAGAAAGATGCCATATCAAAAGCTTGTTACATCAATCTGCATCTCAGCCCTACTTTAATTTCCCCACACCAAGCAAAATGCTTATTGTTGGGTTTAACTTATTCTCAGGCTGGGGTTTGTACCCGCTTCGCTGCCTCCCCAGGTGAACACAGGTCCTAGAAGCTAAAAGGATGAATGTGGTGTATTCTGCTGGAGCACCAACTTTTTTTAAAAAAGTGTTTGTTTTTAAGTATTTAAACTAAATAATTTGTAGATTTTTTTTTTTACATTAAACTACATATGGTATATTTTCGAATAGGATAAAACATTCATGCCTATGTTAAGGATTTTTTAAAAAGAACCATCAATGAGAATATCTTCGGTTTAAACTGTCAGCATTCTGGTGTGCCTTAGAAATTGCGTTTGTTCCTCTCTTCCATTGATACACGTCCAGGAAGCACTGCTATGTAGCATTTAGCAGGGAAAAAAGGACTCAGACTATCATGGTGCAGCAATGACAATGGCGTTAATTAAGATCAGTGTGCAGTTCAGCCAAGTCTTCCAGTAGAAGAAACAGCCTTTATTCCTAAGTTTACAGTTGGAAGGCCCAGCACACATCCATCACTCCAGGCTGGCGGCCAGCCATCGGCCCAGCGCACATGACGTGACCTCTGTCCCCAGCGAGGCCATTGTGTCGCCACGCGCGTTCGTGTTCGCGCGGAGGAGCGGGGCTTGGGCAGTTGGGAGGTGCCGCGCCTGGTGTGCAGACCTCCATGAGGAAGATGCTCGCTGCGGCTGTGTCCCGCGTGTTGCCCCGGGTCGCCCCGAAGCCCGCCAGCAGAATGCTGGGGGCAGCCGGTACCTTCGCCGATAAGGCCACATTTGACATTAAGCCGTGTGAGCTCTACCGGCTGGAGGAAGGCCCCCCTGCCACCGCCGTGCTCACCCGGGAGGAGGGGCTCAAATACTACAAGACGATGCAGATGGTCCGCCGAATGGAACTGAAGGCAGATCAGCTGTATAAGCAGAAATTCATCCGTGGTTTCTGTCACTTGTGTGACGGGCAGGAGGCTTGCTGCGTGGGCCTGGAGGCCGGGATCAACCCCACCGACCACGTCATCACATCCTACCGGGCTCACGGCTTATGCTACACCCGCGGGGTCTCGGTCCGATCCATTCTTACCGAGCTGACGGGGCGCAGAGGGGGCTGTGCTAAAGGCAAAGGGGGCTCCATGCACATGTACGGCAAGTACTTCTACGGGGGAAACGGCATCGTGGGCTCTCAGACACCCATAGGGGCCGGGATCGCCCTGGCCTGCAAATACAAGGGCAGCAGTGAGATCTCCTTGACCCTGTATGGGGATGGCGCTGCCAACCAGGGCCAGGTCGCCGAGGCCTTCAACATGGCCAGCTTGTGGAAGCTGCCGTGCGTGTTCATCTGCGAGAATAACCTCTACGGCATGGGAACGGCCACCGACCGAGCCGCCGCCAGCACCGAATACTACAAGAGGGGCCATTTCATCCCCGGCCTGAAGGTGGACGGGATGGACGTGCTGTGTGTTCGGGAGGCAACCAAGTTTGCCGCTGACCATTGCAGGTCGGGGAAGGGGCCCATCGTGATGGAGCTGCACACCTACCGCTACCACGGACACAGCATGAGCGACCCGGGCGTCAGCTACCGCACCCGCGAGGAAATCCAGGCGGTGCGGAGCAAGAGCGACCCGATCATGCTGCTCAAAGACAGGATGCTGGCCGGCAAGCTGGCCAGTGCGGACGAGCTGAAGGACATCGATGCGGACGTGAAGAAGGAGATCGAGGAGGCGGCCCAGTTTGCTATCACGGATCCGGAACCCGCTCTGGAAGAAATAGCCCATCACATCTACAAAGACAACCCACCGTTTGAAGTTCGGGGCGCCAATCCGTGGATCAAGTTTAAGTCCGTCAGTTGAAGGGAGACTGTGAATTTAGTGTGAGTCCTTCGAGGGAACGTTCGTGGGCAGCGTTAAGAATAGGTGTGCCCAATGTTGTTAAGGAAGAATAAATGAAATCCAGAAATCAAAAGTCTTGTGTGTTTTATGAAGAGAAATTGAGATCCTTAAGGGTCTATTAAAGGAGATGAAAAGAAAGCAGGGATGCCCTACCAGCGGTTCTCAACCTGTGGGTCGCGACCCCTTTGGCGGTCGAACGACCCTTTCACAGGGGTCGCCTAAGACCATCCTGCACATCAGATATTTACATTACGATTCATAACAGTAGCTACACTTATGAAGTAGCAACGAAAATAATTTTATGGTTGGGTCACAACATGAGGAACTGTATTTAAAGGGCCAGAAGGTTAAGAGCTACTGCAACCGGTTTGGTTCAGTGGATAGAGCGTCAGCCTGCGGACCGAAAGGTCCCAGGTTCGATTCTGGTCAAGGGCATGTACCTTGGTTGTAGGCACATCCCCAGTAGGAGGTGTGCAGGAGGCAGCTGATTGATGTTTCTCTCTCATTGATGTTTCTAATTCTCTATTCCTCTCTGTGAAAAATCAATAAAATATATTTTTTTAAAAAAGAGAGAGCAGTGAAAATGTACTCTCCCTGGAAAGGGATATTTCATTCAATTGTACACTGTTGCATTAAAAGACACTATAAAGTTAACCATTTAGTAATTTAAAGGATACACTGAAGGACATTAACATTTTCAAGAGCTGATTTGAGCATACATTGATTAGAACCAAGCAGTGCCCAACAAGTGATAGATAGAAGCCATCCTTCAACAAGAATAGGGGAAGGGGTCTTCTGAAGAAACAAAACAAGGAAGTCATTTGACTGGCCCCAGCTTAAGCTGCCTTATTTAGCAAAGCCTAGTTGCCCAGGGTTTCTGATTGGTTGTTCCTGAGTTTCATTTTCTCAGGTTTTAGTGCATTGACGCTGGCTTAGGTTTTGGTTTGATTACCAAGGCTACTGAGGCATTAAGGCCACCTTAGTGTGATGGCCACCTTGTCTAATTACTTATACAGTGTGAATATCTTAAAAGAGTATTTTAAGTTTATAGAAGTCTATAATTGGGAAAAAAAACACACAAGTATTTAACTTCCCAAGTTGTTTGCTGTAATAGTTCTATTTGATTTAGCTTTATGTTATTTTAGTAAATACTCTTATTCAAAGGGAAAAAGTTCTCCACCCTGCCAGGGGTTTGTGAGTAAAATCAGTATCCTGAGGTAGAGAGGTAATTTCAAGCCACACCAAGGTATCAGGACAACTTACTGCTGTGCATCTTACAGTTGTTTACTTGAATTAGCCATTAATACTACCTACTATAATAGCATGCCTGTGAGCACACACATGCATGCGTATTCAATATTAATGTTGCAGCCAGTTAACAGACTATTTTGCAATAAAATATATATATATATATTCAGGACACAGGGACATAAGAGATGGACATGTCTCATGGTGTACTTTATTGCAATATTTTTAGTATAACAACTTAAAGAAAAAATATAAAGTAAAATCTGGGGGGGGGTGGTTGGAACTAAATTTTGCTTTAACCTTCAAGTTAAAGCTACTCTTATTTTACAGTCTATGTATACTATTATTTGTTGCATAAAGAACTATCTTGGTAAATTTCAGACTGAAAAATGAATGAGGTCACATCAAAGAAATTGAGCAGAGGAGGTGATGTTGATAAAAAGTTGGAAATAAAATCTGCCTTGGCAAGAACTGAACAATTACAGATAATCCGAGTGAGGAAAATCTCACTCAGATTAAATAAGTGTGATTTTCTCTACAGGGCAATACCATGTCAATTAGCAAGTCACGACTTTGTGAAAACATTTTTTTCATAGTTATATTAGACTAATGACCTAAAACCTTATTGAGCATGATGGTTGGCATATCCTCCTCCTCTGAGATAGACTTACTAAAGTCGGAAATCAAAATTTGCCTGTGATTTAAGAAACAGTTTACAGAAAACACCAAAAAATCAGTTTTTAAAGATTAAATCCCATTACTAGTAAAAACAGTTGTAACTATGCATGGTGATGAATATTAACTAGACTTATTTTAGTGATTATTTTGTAATATACACATATAGCAAATTGCTATGTTTAACTT
>NW_005370488.1:705454-712611 GCF_000412655.1 Myotis brandtii | reverse complement strand
AATTATATTTTACTTTAAAAACTTAAATCTTTATTGTATAGTATCAACTTCTACAAATGAAAGCTAAATACTTTCTAACAGAAAACCAAATTTTAGAATTCTGTGAGTGCATGAGCATGTGTGTACACATATGTACAGGATTAATATCCATACCTTTCCCCAAACAGGTTTAAGCAAGTAAGATAACCTTAACATTCTGAAGTGAAAAAACAGAGATAACCATTGGTTAGTTTATAAATCAGTCATGTTACTAATGTGTTTTGATTATTAATATTTATCTTTGAGTTACCTAGATTGGATTCTTTACATTAAAAACAAGAAAAGCATTTCATTGTAGTGAAAATAATCTCATTCTTTGAATGACAAAGGATTCTTCTACATTTTATTTGTTTGGACATATATTTTCATAAACCTGCAAGTAAAAGATAAGCTTTAATTAAAGCTATTTTCTCTACAGAAATCATTTAAAAAGTTTGTTTATATTATGGATTCTTTTAATATCAGTAAAATTTAAGATGTAAATAATTGATTACAAATGAAACCATCACTAAACCAAGATGCACAGATAATTAATTTCAGGAAAAATAATCTAATTTTACCATATTAGAGAAATAACGTATACTTGTCACAATCTATAATAATAAAAGCATAATATGCTAATTAGACCGGACTACCTTTCGGACAACCTTCTGGACGACCTTCCAGACAAAGCCGCAGAGGTAGGGCTGAGGCAGAGGCTGCTGCTAAGTGGCGGGGGCCGAGCCCCTCGCATGAATTTCATGCATTGGGCCTCTAGTATACATTATAAAATCCCATTGAAGCATGGAGTTTTCAATGTTTTCTATATTAAATGATGTCCAGGCTTTCGTGTGTACATTCAGGAACTACAGTCCTATTGCTGGTTGTACACAGTTCTGTAATGATGCAAAACAAAACAAGTAAAAACCAAAAGAAGCAAGTACCAAAACTAAAACCCTGGTTTTTGTGGGTTTTTTTTTCCAATTAGATCAATGTGTCTAACAATGTATCAAGCTGTAACTTAAAGAGGTATAGAAATGCAGCAGTTAGCTATTTCCTGGCTATACTACTGTGCTATTCAGTCTATTTTATCCACATATTAGTAGACCTAATAAGCCATGATGGTCATAAGAAGTCCACTGTTGCAACAATGCTAGGCGATCTAAGAGAAAGAAGAGCTCCTATTACACTAATTTTTGTGAAACTCTGTAAAGGTAAAGGATTGTGTGCATATCTGTAATGGAATGAGAAAGGAAGGAGGTTAAGAAATTGTCCAAAGGGACTACTTAGATACATTAGAATTATGTTTATTTTTTAAAATGGATTTGTCTGCCAATTTGGTGCACAAAAACAGAGCAGATGGTGGTGAAAATTAACCTAATTTATTTGTGAGAAAGAGCTAGTTTAAAAAATTGATATATAAATCACACACCATAAAATCTGTTCTTTTAAAGTGTACAATTTAGTAGATATTAGTGTCCACAATATTGTGTAACCATTTCTGCTGATTTCAGAACATTTTCATCACCCCAAAGAGAAAACCCTTACTATTATCAGTCACTTCACATTTCCCCTATCTTTCCATCTCCTGGAAAATATGAATCTATTTTCTATCTCTGAATCTGCCTATTCTGGAAATTTCACATAAATCATATATTTGCTCTTTGTGTCTGTCTCCTTTTACTTATATGTTTTTAAGTTTTGCTATAAGATACTTCAGTGCTATATTCTTTTTTATGGCTGAAGAACACTCAATTGTATTTATCCATTTATTAATTGAAGGATATTTGGTCCTTTTCCAATTTTTGGCTACTAAAAATAATAGAAGTTAGTATTGATAAGAAAAAGTTCAGTCCTTTGCTTATAAACACAAAGATAAAAGAAATTTTAAAGATAACTAGGCCAGTGATGGCGAACCTTTTGAGCTCGGCGTGTCAGCATTTTGAAAAACCCTAACTTAACTCTGGTGCCGTGTCACATATAGAAATTTTTTGATATTTGCAACCATAGTAAAACAAAGATGTATATTTTTTATATTTATTTTATACTCGAGGCCTGTTGCACGAAAAGATTCATGCAATAGGCCTTCCCTTCCCCTGGCTGCCGGCACAGGTTTTCTTCCGGCACACGGGACCCAGGCCTTCGCTCCGGCCGGAGCCGCCTTCAGTCTTCGCTCTGTCGCTTCGTGCCTACATATGCAAATTAACCGCCACCTTTGTTGGTGGTTAATTTGCATATCTCGCTGATTAGCCAATGGGAGGCGTGGCAAAGGTGCGGTCAATTACCATGTTTGTCTATTATTAGATAGGAGGATATTTAAATGCCATTTAACAAAGAAAAATCAACCAAAAAAATGAGTTCCTGTGTCACCTCTGACACGCATGTCATAGGTTCGCCATCACTGTACTAGGCAAAGGTAAGGCAATAGAATTTTTTTAAAGGCTTTTTATTTATTTTTAAAACTTTATTTTTAATATATTTTTATTGATTTCAGAGAGGAAGAGAGAGAGATAGAAACATCAATGATGAGAGAGAATCATTGATAGGCTGCCTCCTGCATGCTCCCCATCGGAGATCGAGTCCACAACCCAGGCATGTGCCCTTGACCGGAATTGAACCCGGGACCCCTGGGACCCTTCAGTCTGCAGGCAGACACTCTATCCACTAAGCCAAACCAGCTAGGGCTGCAATAGAATTTTTTATAATACAATCTCAATTAGATAGAACAACTTGAAGACAAGTGTTAAAATATTCTATTGTTCTAATTGAATTTTGATTTTTAAATAGACTTTAATTTTTACAACAATTTTATTTTTATCAAAAAAATGAGAACCCATGAGCAGACTTCCCATATGCCCTGCACCCAGGCTCCCCGATTATTAGCATCTTAGAGTAGTATGTGAGAAGGAAGGAGTAATCCCAGCTGGCCTAGGTTGCTAAAACCATGCACCTCCCCAAGGAAGGCCTGTCTTCACACTCCAGGGAGATGATTTCTGAACCCTTGGAGTATTCTGCCAATGGGAGTGTTTCTGTATGCCTGAGGCTTGAGCCATGCTGTACTAATTTGTCCAGAGAAGTTTATCTTATGTTCCCATGTTACTCCACTCAGAGGAGATACCTGGAAGCTTGTGCCTGATTTCTCTTAGACTTTTCTCCATGAGTCTTTACCCTTTGCTGATTTTGCTCTCTCTCTTTTTACTGTAATGGCCATAAGCATAACAACAACAAAATTCAAGTTTCTTAATTTTACAGAACAATGACCTATGTAAAAGATGAGTCCTAGAAATATTAAATGACTAATTCAGGTTCATACGGTGAGTAATAATAAGAGCTATTAATCATAGCTACTGTTCTTTTCTGCTAGGGTGCTTTTGGGTGCAAGACAATATAGCTTAGTACTTAATATACATCATTTTACACAATATTTGAAATAGCCACATAATATGAGCATTTTAATCTTCACTTTACAAAAGAGGAAATTGAGGCTCCAGTACATTGTTTAAGATTGCATGATTTATAAATGGTAGCGGTAAGTTTCAAAGCCAGGCAACAAAGTCCATATTTTGAAAATTGCTTTTTATTGTATTGCTTTCTTATCATTGCTTCTTGTAACACTCAACCATGTAATAGGTGACAAAGTATGTTAAGAAATGAATGAATGGAATTAAACTAGAACCAAGGGATTTTATCAATTACTTTACTATAAACGGAATTCAGATTTTCAGGCTCAGAGTAGAAACACAAACTAAAATTGAGAGGGAAAGGGACACAGAGTATAGGAAGCACCTGAGATGAAAGATAGCCACTAATTCTGTGATACTCCTTCCACTGAGAAGTGGGATTGATGTTCTTTCCCTTTGAACCTGGTGGGCCTGTGTTTGCTCTGACCATTAGAAGGCAGCAGAAATGATGCTGTGTAGATACAGGACCCAAGACATAAGAAAAAGGCAGGTTTTCTTCATGTGTCTTGGATCCTTATCTCTGGGAGTTGTGATTCTCCATTTGGGAAGTTCAAGTACATTAAGAGCCCTCTGCTAGAGAGCATATGGGAAGACACTCTGGTCACCAGTTCCAGCTGACTCAGTCTTTCAGCCAAAACTGCAAAGACAATAGATGTGTGAGTGAAGGCCATCTTGGACCCTCCAGAAAGCCCATTGCTCACTGAAAGCCAACAAGGAACCACAATGTCTTGAGGAAAAGAGGAATCTAGCCAAACTGCCCAGACTCTTAATGTAAAAATCACAAGAAAAACAAATGGTTGCATTTAAGAGTCTAATTATTGAGGTACTTTGTTACATAGCAATCTATATATATAAAAAGCCAGCAACCGGAACTCTGTTACGACCAGAACAACCGGTCACTATGATGCCCACTGTGGCCAGCGAACCAGCCGGATCAGGGGGTGGGGTCGGCTGGCCAACCTCCCATGGCCCTTACCCCTGGCTGGCCCCACCCCTAATCGGCCCATTCTACCCCGATTGGCCTGCAACCCCCCCCTCGGGCCAGCCTTGCCCCTGATAGCCCCCCCACTCCAATAGGGGGTGGGGTCGGCAGGCCAACCTCCTGCAGCTCCTCCCTCTGGCTGGCAAAGCCCATCATGGGCCCCCACCACCCTGATCAGCCTAAGGCCCCTCCCCCCAGCCAGCTCTGCCCCTGATCAGCCCCCCACACACACCAATCAGGGGTGGGGCTTGCCAGCCAACCTCCCACAGCCCCTGGCCCCCGATTGGCCCCCTCCAACTCATTTGGGGAGGGGCCAGCTGGTCCACCACCCACAGCCCCTCCCCACGGCCAGCCATGCCCCCAATCGGCACCCACACCCCAATTGGGGGCGGGGCCCACCAGCCAATTACCCAGGGCCCCTCTCCCCAGCCTTCCTGGCCCTGATCAGGCCCCAATTGGGGCAGGTCAGACAGCCAACCTCCCGCTGTCTCCTCATCCCAACAGGCCCGGCCCTGATCTGCCAATTGGGGCCAGGCCAGTGGGACCCCACCCATGCACGAATTTGTGCACTGGGCCTCTAGTAGATAATGAGAATAGAAAGTGGCATTAAACTTAACAGAAATGGGAATTACATTGCAGGCCAAGACTGTCAGAACAGATGAAGTCTAGTAAACCAAGTCAGAAGCCGAAGGCATATATCAATGCAAAGATTCACAATTTAGAACTCTCAAGGGGGGAGACATGAGTCTTCAATTAAAATAAGCAAGCCCAGGAATAAAACTACAACTGTTCAACATATATTTTTCCATCATCTGAAGCTGGTTTTCACATTAACTTAAGTTCCTTAAACATAAGGTATTCAGGTTTTTATAGAAAAATGTTGTCAACCGTAGATCAAGAAACACACTACAGATTATATCTGCAATTTCTCCAACAGAGGCTTTTCTCCAGTCCAGTTGGAAGTTTTCTTTGGATTGGTGAGTATCAGGCTTTGCTGAGTTGAAGCCAACACTTGAAATGCTAAGGCCGTATGTGAGCAAGTCCTTGGGAGTTCACAGCTATTCATACGCAGTCTACCCAAGTAGTAAAGAGGAACCTAGGCAGCCAAGCACTCAGTTAACAAAACCTGAGAGGCAAAGCTGGAATAAATCAGGAACTGAGCCAAATTGGTAGATATAGATAATAAAGAGACAAAAGATTGAACCAGAGGCCAAGAGAATAAGGTGGAAATTATAACAAATAAGGACAAAGGGAACTACTAGTAGTAGTCTGGCATGTTAGTGACCTTTGTGTTATCACAGATGTCAATACCTATTGGATGAATTGAATCAGTAATATCTCATGTATTGACAGTCCCCTTAGAACCTAATATTTCCTGTCAGTACCACTTCGTTTTAAAACAATTCAGCATTTATGTGACATAGAAATAAATTAGAGTCTGGACTTTGGTGTTATTTAAATCTGGGTTCAAATCATGTCCCTGACATCTATGAGAAATGGAACTGTGAGCAAATGACTTAACTCTCTGTATCTGATTGATGTATATGACTGTCGTAAAAGTTAAATGGAGTTATTGTAGCTTAGTTTTAGGTACACCCAAGATAATCAATAAATGGAAATTTCTGGTACATAGGAAGAGAGAGCTATTCACTGAGAAGGGCAGAATTTTGAAGAGACCACTTTTCCTCATATGAAAGCAATAAAAAAATATTTAATTTTATGTAAATAGCTAGGTGCAAGGATTGCAGTGGTCATAAGAAAATGAGGCTGCATGTGGAATACATTTTTACAAATTCAGCCACCTTTTATTTTCTCAACCCTCTCACTCTTGACTTAAGTAATTCTCTTATATCCAGCATTAGACATAGAAAATAGTTATGAAGGACAAGCAAGTTTGGACAGTAAGACAATGTAGGAGTAATGGAACTTCCCAGGTTGCAACCAAAATTTATTCAGAACTAGAGGCCCGGTGCACAAAAAATTTGTGCACTCGAGGGGTGTCCCTCAGACTGGCCTGTGCCCTCTCGAAATCTGGGTCTCCTCAGGGGATGTCCACCTGCTGGCTTAGGCCCACTCCCTGGGGGGATTGGGCCTAAGATGGCAGTCAGACATCCCTCTGGCAGCCTGGGAGCCCTTCGGGATGTCCACTTGCCAGCGGGGAGCAGGCCTAAGCTTCAGTCGGACATCCTTAGTGCTGCTGAGGAGGCGGGAGAGGCTCCCACCACCACCACTGTACTGGCAGTCATCAGCCTGGCTTGTGGCTGAGCAGAGCTCCCACTGACCACCAGGGGGCAGCTCCTATATTGAGTGTCTGCCCTCTGGTGATCAGTGTTTGTCATAGTGCCCAGTTATTCCCAGTCTTTCTGCTGTTAAGGTCAATTTGCATATTACCCTTTTATTATAAAGGATAGAGGCCTGGTGCATGGGTGGGGTCTGGCTGGTTTGCCCTGAAGGGTGTACCAGATCAGGGTGGGGGTCCCACTGGGGTGCCTGGTCAGCCTGGGTGAGGGGCTGAGAGCCGTTTTAAGACTGGCCACACCCCCTTCAGGGTGGCAGTCCCCGCTGGGATACCTGGCCAGCCTGGCTAAGGGGCTGATGGCTGTTTGCAGGCTGGCCACAGCCCTTTCAGGGTAGGGGTCCCTGCTGGGGTACCTGGGCAGCCTGGGTGAGGGGCTGATGGCTGTTTGCAGGCTGGC
>NW_005370488.1:679309-705341 GCF_000412655.1 Myotis brandtii | reverse complement strand
CAACCAAGCCTCCTGCTTGCTCCAGCTCTGTGGCTGCCTGCGCCATCTTGGTTGGGTTAATTTGCATATAGTCGCTCTGATTGGCTGGTGGGTGTGGCTTGGGCGTGGCAAAGGTATGGTCAATTAGCATCTTTGTCTTTTATTAGTGTAGATTGTTCTATTGATCTATAAACTACATTAAAGAATATAGAAATTGTGTAGATACTACTGTGGTAGAATTAAGGCTGGGAAATATAGATTTTGCCATTCTATTATAATATAGACTAGAGGCCCGGTGCACAAAAATTTGTGCACTCGGGGGGCTGGGGGAGGGGGGTCCCCCAGCCCGGCCTGTGCCCTCGCGCAGTCTGGGACCCCTCGGGAGATAACGACCTGCTGGCTTAGGCCTGCTCCCTGGTGGCAGAGGGCAGGCCCAATCCCTAGGTGCAGCCCCTGGTCAGGCTCAGAGCAGGGCTGACTGGGGAGTTGGGGCGCCGCCCCGTCATGCACAGAGCAGGGCGGATCGGGAGGCTGCGATGCCACCCTCAGTCATGCTCAGGGTAGGGCCGATTGGGGGGTTGGGGCACCGCCCCCTGTCACACTCAAGGCAGGGTCGATGGGGAGGTTGCGGCGCCACTCCCTGTCACCCACAGAGCAGGGCCAATCAGGGGGTTGGGGCGCTGCCCCCTGTCACTCACAGAGCAGGGCCCATCAGGGGGGTTGGGGCTCCATACCCTGTCACACACAGAGCAGGGTCAATCAGGGGGTTGAGGAGCTCCCCCCTGTCACTCACAGAGTAGGGCCGATAGGGGAGCTGGGGCACCGCCCCCTGTCATACACAGAGCAGGGCGGATCAGGGGGTTGGGGCGCTGCACCCTGTCACACTCAGGGCAGGGCCAATGGGGAGGTTATGGCTCTACCCTGTCACACACAGAGCAAGGCCCGTGGAGGGGGGTTGGGGCGCCACCCTCTATCACCCACAGAGCAGGGCCGATCAGGGGGTTGGGGTGCCTTCCCCTGTCACAAACAGAGCAGGACGGATAGGGAGGGTGTGGCCCCGCCCCCTGTCACACACAGAGCCGCAGGGCGATCAGGGGGTTTGGGCGCTGCCCCCTGTCACGCTGATCCCAGTGCCGGGAGCCTCGCTGCTCCGCTGATCCCGGTGCTGGGAGGCATATTACCCTTTTACTATATAGGATAGAGGCCTGGTGCATGGGTGGGGGCCGCCTGGTTTGCCCTGAAGGGTGTCCTGGATCAGGGTGGGGGTACCCACTGGGGCGCCTGGCCCGTCTGGGTGAGGGGCTGAGGGCTGTTTTCCGGCTGGCGAGTGACTAAAGCTTCCAACCGCTACTTGTTTTCTTTTTTTTTTTTTATTCTGGGCCAGCTTTAGCTCTGAGGCCTCGCTGCTGAAAACATGGATACAATGTTTCAGTCTGGCTGGGTTTCAGTCCGGCTGGTTTCTGGGGGTTTGTTTACCTTCTTATTTGCAACATAGTATATAGTTGCTTATAGTTGCAGCTGAGAGGCTGGCAAGTGAGGCAGGGAACGTTGGAGTCCGCAGCAAGCAAGCCTCGTGCTCGCTTCAGTGCCTGGCTGCCGGCCGCCATCTTGGCTGACAGTTAATTTGCATATACTCACTGATTAGCCAATGAAAAGGGTAGCGGTCGTACGCCAATTACCATGTTTCTCTTTTATTAGTGTAGATGACTGTAGATAATCTTAATTCCAGCAATTCATTCAAAATTAGTCCCACTCTTCCTATTGTAGATTTCTTTTTTAAAGATTGCTCCCAAATATTAACAATGGTCTGATGAAGCTTGAAACAGAAATTCTACCCCAAACTCTCCATTCAATCAGTATTATAATTCTGTTTCATTGACTTAAGTCATGTTTGTCTGATTCATGAGGTTGATCTATGCAGCAAAGAGCAAAGATAAGAGGTCTCTGTACTGGAATTTGATAAAGAGAGATGGAAATTTTCCATTGAGGTTATGCACAGAAAAGAGCACAATCAAATTAGGAAACACTGAAGAGCAACAAAGACAGTTCATACAATACTTTGCTTTTGACAGGCCAATAAATACTCCAGCTGAATAATTTACCAAAAGAAAAAGAACCCACTCAAACCTCATGACCTTTGGAACAATGAGCAGGAGTTCAATTATCCACAACTGTTCTATTAGAAGGCAGCTTTCCAGGCCGTGTGTTATTTCAGCAGTCATACGTTAGAATTATTAAAGAGGGAGATTACTGCCGTTGTCGTTTGTGTCCTGCTATAGTTTATGTTACTTTCTTAAAAAAAAAAAAAACCCCAAAAAACCCCTGCTGTCACATGAAGTAGCACTTTGCCAAAAAAAAGAAGGATAAAGTAGGAGGAAGCAATTATTTTAATAATATTTCTGGCGAGTTTGAGCTATTAGATTTCAGTGGAACACTTTATCTGCACATTACTAGAGTGATACTGTCACTTTAGAAAGTACTATATAATTTGCTTCCATTAGAGACTCAGAGTAACTTGCCAACAGCACCCGGAGAATTTCTCCATCACTACCCATATGGTCTGCAGTGCTGCAGGGTGAGCAGCTCCTCACTTTGTGGGGGTATATCTAGGTTCCAAGAATTGAAGAGCTTTCTCATTCACTGGTGTCTTGTAAAATTCTACAGCTGCCCTCAGACAAAAATCGATAGAAGTCATATAGAATATCACATACTATTTTAAAACCGAAGAACTACAGTTTACTACCAGTATGAAAGCATATTATGAACTCAGTTCTTGCAGAGGTAGCATATTTCTTGTGGTTTAAATTATCTTAAAATTCCTTTGTCAGTTCTTTATCTTTTAGTCATGATTTTTATTCAGTGATTTCTGAAACTCACTAAGCATTGCTCTTATTGCATTACACAGGTTATCAGTGAAAAATTTAAATGTCACCAGGCCTATAAATTGAGTTTACTGCATATGTAGTGAAGGGATGAGTTGCTAAGAGTGTGACTTGCCTTTCCATATTATTCACTTTGTACTATCCCATTTTCTAATAACCCTATCACATTCTATTTTGTCAAAATTTAGCATGAAACAACATATGTGATGAAAATTTTATTAGTGGGAAACCTTTCAAATCTCTAAAATCTACAAGCCTTACATATATTAGCAAATTTAGGAAGAAATTTGTCATATGTACAATAAGCTTTACATGTGTGTAAATGTTTCCTTTGAGAATAAATTTGCTCTTTTTATTCCTTCATAAGGACTTTATTTTTGTGTTAACCAGAAATATTAAGGAGCAGGTGGTAACATTCTGTCAAGTGAAATGAGCAACAGTGTAAACACTATATTTATTAACATCATTCCTAAATATTCTCTAATAAACAGCATTAAACTACTTACTATTCACCACGAGAGTATAAAACGCGCATTGGAGCTTCAAAATCAATGACATGTTGCCCTCTATCCAATGCTTCTCTTTGGCAAAGAGAAAAGAATCCACTCCTCAAACTCAGCATGCCATTTTTTAATTCACACTTAAATTTCCACTTGAGGAGGCAAGCCAAAACAAACTGGTCCTCCCTGAGCTGCACCCTGGGAATAAGTGCCCTCCCAACTTTAATAATTATCTGAGAACAGTCTTTCTCCCACTCCCCTTTTCCATCTGAATAGAAGTTGCTTATTAGGACCTAGTTGTTTTCTACTCCTATTTGCATAATTCACAGATGTCAACCTGCTGGCTCTTTGTCCCATAGAATGATAGTCTTTGTTTGCTGAGTAAATTGTTCTCTCTTTGCAGCTATCATGAGGGATATACTGTGTAAAAGTTGTAAGATGAAACAACTGTCAGCATTTAAATTGATAGATATTACATGTTATCTATCTAGTTAATCATGTCCTGCTTTAAGACTTCCTCTTCTTGTATAAATTAAATTACGTACATGCCTGAAAAACAGTATGTGCATTTAGGAAATCTTTATTTAAACATAGGAGAGGTTAAAGATATGTAAATAGCTGTTACTGTCACATGATTCTATATATACCCTCCTTAAAAACATACTACAGTACTGTACATGGAAGTGTATTATTACTTAGTTACCAGATCTTGGTAATAAAAATTAGAAATTATGGCTTCATATCCACTCACAATAACTTCTCAACAATTACATGGAGAGTTAAGTAAAGTGTTTATTCCAATTGATATTCTATGCAATTCAGCCTAACTGCAAATATCACTTATTTTTAATACAAATGTTTCAGCATTTTCTTTATCTAAATTAGTAAGAAGGAATTTTTCAGAAGAAAGTGATACGCAAGGTCATAGTAGTATAAATAAAAGAGGCACATGTTTGAACCAATAGGATCTCAAAGACAATAAATATAATTATGTTGTACAGTGGTAGCAGAATTGAGTGAAAAACACTTCTGATCAGGATATGTATCTACAATAGCATTTGGGAAGCAAAATATTTGGGCTCCAATAACATGTAGTAAAATTAGGTTTACAAATATCTAATTCAATTGGGATCTTTCTGGAGTTTTATTGCATTAAAATTTTTCTCTGTTCTTTCAAAATGGGCAATATTTACTGTAGATTGGTTCATCCAGCAGTTAAGTGCAGGTGAAATTTACTTGTTTATCTTTATTGCAATTTTGGATGAGGATTCGTGGAAGTGTAAGTTGATGTTAACAACCATATATCACAGCATAATTTTGTAAATATAATTAAATAATAGTGAACATAAATTCTTAATGTAGAGTCAGTTTCTTTGGCCAGGATTCAGAATCAGCTTAATTTGTTTTTTAGAAGAAATCATTTTTTTTTAAGGTTCAGAAAATTTGACTTGAATTTCTATCTTAAAAATGGGGTCTTTGATGGTAAAAACATGCAATCAATTTTATGGTTTACATTTTTCATTTGCAAGATGCCAAATATATACAGGATGCAAGCGAATCACTATGTAGCATTATCTTTTCATTTTATACATGCCAGTTTCTTATATGTGCAAATAAAACAGAAACTAGGGTCCATATCACTCAATTATGATTGTGCAGTATTGGAATATCTGTGCTTCACCAAGAAAATTTCCCTGATATCTGTCCTAAGATTAACCAGTTATGATTTGCATGAACTTCTAGGGTCTTGTACTGAACATTCTAAGATCTCCTGGAAGGTATGTAGTATTTGAACCAAAGTATCTAAGGTAATTCTAGAAAGAAATGAGGAAAGTGATATACTTCCTAGTGGACACAGGGTAAAAAATGCAGTTGTTTAGACTATATATAATCTCTGCTTTCCTCAATTTAACTACAAATGAACCAAATTTAATTATAATAAATGTTATGTGGAAACCAAACATAGCAAGCTTGCTCATTATCCTCAGCACAGAACACATGGTAAATGTTCCATAAATAAAGAATAAATAAGGAAAAATATATATTTTTACTAAAATAGAGAAAAAAATTGAATATGTAGGTTAGAAAATGAGAAGTTACTTTGAAGTAAAACCAGCTTTCTCCATCTGGCTTTTCCTGAAGAGGTACTGAGAATAGATTTCTTGCCCCTTTCTTTACTGGTAAAGATGCATATAGCTCAAAGATAGAGAAAATCAAAGAAAAGGGTGCCTAAGACTATTTTATTTTAACCATTGTTAGTATGTAATAGTAGCAGGGGCAACTTGGCAAGCCATATGCTAGTAAATGAAATATGGAAAGTCATAAAGCCTTTCAGACATAAGGATTTTTTTTAACTATCCTTCCTTTTTAATAGTTACCATTGGTACTAGATGTTATGGATTTAAATTAGATGTCCCTTGATACTTATATGACCAAATGATTGAATAAATAAATAAACAAGAAAACAAAAATAATGAACAAATCTCCCATGCAGAAGTTTTTCAAATAATTTCTGTACATTCTCTGTTCTCAAGTAGGTGAAGCATAACTTCCAACTCCTTAAATGTGGGCTGTGCATAGTGGCTTTCTTTCCAAAAGTATAGATTAAAAATAGGGAAGTTTGGTAACTTGACAGTTAGGAAACCTGACAAATACCACCTAAGTCAGGTGATCAAGTTTAAGATCAACAATAAGTCATGTTGATAGTATGTACCTTTGATATGATGTGATGGAAATGGCACTTTAACTCTATGGTCTTCTTCCCAAGACATGTAACCTGAGTTTAATACCAGAAAAACATCAAATACCTATTGAGCCACATTATACCAAATGCTTGATTAGTACTCTCAAGGTCATCCAAAACAAGAACTGTCTAAGAAACTGACAAGAGCAGATGACAGAGACAGGAGGACTAGTAATATAGAACTCTGAATGGGATCCTGAATCAGAAAACGGACATTAGGTGAAAACTAAGGAAATCTGCATCAAATCTGAACAGGAATGAATAATAATGCTTTAGTATTGATTCATTAATTGAGAATACACTAATGTATGACATTTATAACATATATATTAATGCATCAGTATTGAATCATGAGTTGTTTGAGATATTAAAGGAAGATATTAACAATGGAGGAAATTGAGTGTGAGGTATATGGGAACTCTATACTATCTTTGCAATTTTTCTGTAAATCTAAAATTGTTCTAAACTATGAAGTTTAATAAAAATGCTTATTTTTTTAATTTAGTAATTTAAAAATTGGATTAATATTTACATTCTCATAGAACTTCAAGTCCAAAAAAATATTTTAGCACTTATTTATTAACCCAGTATTTAATTAATTTGCCCCCAAATATTTATTTATGACACTATAAATTACATTGTTTTGAGTGTTAAGGAAACATCATCAAATTTATAAGGCCTGTTATAGGGTAAAGAGGGAAATTCCAGCCAATTAGGATTTTAGGATATTAGAAAGTTTTAATGTATTAAAGGTTAATTTAAGCTTTATATAAATAAATGCTTATTAATGCCCCAAATGCTTGCCTATAGTGTATCTATTTTGGGAAGGAATTAAATTAATTTTGGATAAAATGATAAGTAAAGTTCAGATTAATTTGACTTATTGCCTAGTTGGATTTTAGTTTTGGATCTTATTGCATGCAATAGTATGAATTTTGAATAAACAGAAATATTAAATATATTAAAGATATTTGAACTTAAATTATTATGAAAAATAAGATATTACTGTTTCAGTCTAAGTATCAATAGTGTGTAAAGTGCTCTCCCTTATTAAATCAAAGTTTAATTATCTTAAACACTCGGCCCTTAGTTCTGTTATATAGTATCCAGGCTGCTACATGCATAAATACCTCAAGGTGCATAATCTCCTTGTGTTAAGATAATAAATTTGCTAAATTGGTTCATTTATTTTTATAGGAATTTATATTGATACTATGTAGTATGCAACATTAAAGTAGATTATCAGGAAAGATTTTGAAAATATTATCAGTGAAAATTGAAATGGAAACAACTTACAATTTGTCAACAATCTGATCATGAACACAGAACATTAAACATGGGAACATTAGAAAGACTTGAAAAAAATAATTAAATACTCTGCTAAAGCATTTATCATTTCTATCTAAAAAGTTAGTCTAATTCCAGATCCTGGGTAAAATGGATCTTTTTGGGTTATTTATTTTTGTACACATCTCTTCCTAAAGAAAAGAATCCGAATTGCAACATCTTATTCCCAGTCATGATCTGGGATGAAAGCAGAATGGCCTGACATCTACAATACTTCAGTGGCAATTACAGCACAGTTAATATATCAATTTAATTAAATTCCTACAGTGATTCATGACATAAAATATCAAAATAAGTTAACTTGCGCTGAAACAGACCAAAGATCAATGTAGTGGGCAGAGATACAATGAATTAAATTAAAGTATAATTCCAGCTACTGAAAAGATTGTGTGCATAAGTAGGTTGTGTTTTCTTTTTGTAAAGCAATATTTTAGAAAGACATCACTTAGGAAAGTTAGATAAGATAGATACCAGCAGTTTCCAAAGATTCCTAAAGTCAGCCTTAAAGCAATGTCTAAATTATTTTTTTACTGTATTTTAAAGAAAGATTAAGGAACTATGTTTGCATTAAATAGAAATAAATGGAATTCTTTCTTACATTTCACTTAGTATAATATGAATTTTACATTTTCAAATGTGATTTACTGCTAACTTTTACAGTGTTTTTAGATAAACTAATATCACTGAAACCCTTATGACATAATATACAAGCTATATGTCAAAGAAAGAATCTATGTGTCAAAGAAAGAAGAGAGAAACAATGAAACTGGTGGGTGAGTTGATCAGGTTCTCTAATCTCACTACCATCCTAAACTAAGTATGATGCTGGAGTTCTATAACAGTTTTGGAAGTAAGGCTGATAAGCTTTCGTACTTATAAAACTAATAGGTCTTCAGTATAAACAAAGAAAGGAAATGCTCTTTATTTAGTATCCCAAGATGATGAAGTGAATTTTGCTGGTAACAGCTAATGTGTTAGAGAAATAACAATTGATGCTTTTATATTTCACAGCTCTATACATAATTTTGTGATCTCCTGTTTTCTTTCTGGATCTAACCATCTTTTTTTTAAAGGAGCATAAAAATAATTTTAATTGGCTTTTAGGCAGAATTGACACTTCAGAAAATAAATTATTAATGTTTAGGACAGAATTCAGAAGTTGACTTAATCTATTTGGGCTGCTGTAAAAAAATGCCACAGACTGGGTAGCTTACAAAAAACAGAAATTTATTTTTCACAGTTCTGGAAACTTGATGAATGAATGGCACTTAGATGTTTAGTAAAATATCCTCTACTTAAAAATTTTATAGTTCTATGGTAGAGATATGATATCTAGCTTATTTCTTGTGCTACTAATCTTAGCTTAGTTACTGCTAGAGTGATTATTAACTTACAAATAAAGAAACATTTTACTTCATTGAATTAAACACGGTAAGGTGTGTGGTTTGTGTGTGGGTCTTATGTGTGAATTAGCATGTGAAGTAGTTCTGAAATCTTCTAGCCAGTTAATAAATATTAGGAGTTTTGTAGGGACTTGTGCTTTAGAAATAAGATTACCAAATATGCCTAGAAAATTTGAGTTGCTACTTTCACCTTCAATAGAAATCTACTATCTTGAAAAGTTCCACTAGTAATACTAATGGAAAATCATTGACATAACAAGCAGATAAAACAGATTCCTATGTCTGTAACAGTACTGCTAACTCACTTCTAGGTTAAAATTAGGTTAAATTATCTATCTATATATAAAAGCCTAAGCAACCATTACCAGACGGCAGCTATGACGAGCGCTGATTACCAGGGGGCAGACGCTCAATGCAGGAGCTGCCCCTTGGTGGTCAGTGTGCTCCCACAGAAAACCTACCAGGGCCGGTGAACCTCCCACCATCCTTCCCCCTGGCCTGCCGGCCTGGATCCAGGCCGAGGGACCTCACCTGTGCATGAATTTGTGCACTGGGCCTCTAGTGAGTAACATAAAATCTCAAATTATGGTCGCTTAATCAAGACAGAAATCTGTTTCACTCTCACAAAAGTACTGGCCAAATATGACCTGTGCTTCATCATTCAATGTATTGCAATGTTCGTGAAGTGGATGAAGTTAATTCAGCTTCACACAGATTGGAAGTTGGGAAAGATGTTTAATGCTGCATCAAAACTTGACAAGTGTTAGTTTTTTAAAGTTGCAATGTGGAATCTGAAACCAAATTAATTATTAATATTATTACATTAAAATCTGTTTTGTGCTTTGCATTTTGAATGGCCCTTTTACCCATGCATGGGTCATTTAAAAATATCAGTTTCTGTAAGGTTTTCCAAATGTTGACATATTTTGTTATATCATATGAACTTAAAATCACTTTTGTTAGTGTCACTATAGAAAGGTCTTTAAATATTGGAAAGCTATCAAATTCTTGGTGATGGATATAATTTTCCAAAAGTTTACTTTTTGCCTGAAGCTCAGATTTTCTCATTGGCAATAAGTGGTGTCAGTAGTTTTCTTTGAATTGGCAGACTCACTTTGTTCATTTTAGAAAAAGCATCCCCCCAATATTCAGGTCTGAATAATCATAGTTTGCCTGTCCATCTTTTTTTCTAGTAAAAATGATATTTCATGAAATAAGGGGATAGTTCAACTAATATAAGGGTCTTTCCCTCAAGACAACTTCTTACTTCAGTAGGCAGCAGAAGTGCTTAATATGTACAACATATTTCATCATACAGAATATTATCACAAACATATAGAATAGTAAAATTGTTTTTTGTGTGCTTCCTCAAGATATTGAGTGAACCTGTGTGTGTGTGTGTGTGTGTGTGTGTGTGTGTGTGTGTGCAACCATGTATGCATGGTGGAGAAAAATGACTACTGGCATAACTTGTTGCTAGTGCCTTTATTTCCACTAAAATGGTAGCATTTTTCCCCATCAATGCTTTTAAACCATCAGTGCAAATGTTTACACAGTGAAAAAGGGCAAATGATGTCTTAGCATTATGAGGAAAAGCATTTTGGCCTCACAAATACCCTGAAAGGACCTTGAGGACCCCCAGTCATACATGTTTCAGGTTGAATAGCATACACACAAACTATTTATAGATGCTGCCTCGTTATACAATTTTTATTTCCATTGAAATTTTTTAGTGTGACTAGTTTTGACATTTTGAACAATATTGGTATTATTAAAAGTATAAATCTTTGTCTATCCGATTGAAAAAGCTCATTGTCACCTTAATTTATTTTCCTTCGACATAAATGAATTTTAGCAGCTTCATATACATTTATTGGTCAATATGGTACTGATGCAGGGACAGATGGGCAATGAGACAGAGGAAAAGTTTATAAAATGACTTACATTTATTGAAGAAGGTAATTTATAATCAAGGTTGAATTTCCTTAATAGGCAATCAGTTGGGAGAGGTAGAAACTTTAATAAGTGATATTGGGGTAAATGGCTAGCTATTTGAAAGAAAGGTTTATTTAAAATAATTTTACATTTTGTTAAAATTGTTAATGCCTAAAATATTTTTAATTTAACTCATAAAGAAAAGGCTGAGTGGAAGTGAGAGGGAGAGAGAAATAGAAACATCAATGATGAGAGAGAATCAGCTGCCTCCTGCACCCCCCCCGCCCCTCCTGGGATCCAGCCTGAAACCAGGGCCTGCAACAGGTGCCCTGACTGAGAATCTAACTGTGACCTCTTGGTTCAAAGGTCGAGGCTCAACCACTGAGCAACATTGGCTGGGCTGAATACCTTGGTTTTATATTTTACGTTTGCATCAAAGCCAGAAGAGTTAGAGAAAATAAATCATATATGACTATATACAATTATTTAAATTTTAAAATAACATAAGAAAAATAATAAAATGGAAAATGTATATGTTCAACATGTACCACAGGTAATTAATTTTACTTTTTAACATATTAAGTGCTATGATAAGTGTGTAAGAAAAAGAAATAAACAACCTCTTAGAATAATAGGCAGAAAATATGAAGATAAGATATTGAAATAAATCCTAAAAACAGAATAAAAACACTGAAATAAATAATAGAATCAATACTCTAAGGAGTATTTGAAGTCAAATCCTCCAGCTTTCTCATTATAGATGAGGAAACTGAAGTCTAGAAAGGCATAGATATAAGTTAAATTTATTTATTCTCTTTTAAGTGCTTTAACAATAATAATCTATTTACTCATTTGTTTCTAACTAAGTCACCCAAATCTGAAGTTTTCAGTTGCATCTAACTTTAAATCTATGTCACTCTGCAACTACTTCAGGAATATGTAAGACATTCTGTAACTACCCCATGCAAATGGCAGAGAATGACCTTTAGCTATTTGCAACTGATATATTTTTAAAATAGACACCATCTGCTGTTATTACCCAGGACTAGATACAGTGAGTGGTAAAGAACTCAAGCTCCTGAGCCCAACTGCTCCATTGGAATCCTGGCTTTGTAACATACTAAGAAACCTGAACAATTTATTGAAACCCTGTATGCCTCAGTTCCAGATTCATATGTCATCCTAGCTTCTAAGGTTATTAGAGGATTAACTAATAATTATAAAGAGCTTAGGATTAGGCATGCCATGCAGTAAATGCCCCATAAATGTTAGTTAGCTATTATCATTTTCATCATCATTTATAGGTGAGGGCATTTTGGGTGACTATTAACAGATTTCTCTTTTGTGTGTGGTTGCCCTGTGGCTTAGAGGTATGTTTTATCTTGCTTTGTTACCATCACAGAAATGATCTACATTGAGAATTGATTTCTGTAACCCAGTTATTTTCATAATGTATTAAGTAACATGATGAATGAATCCCAGGTATACATTGACAGTAAGAGGTTGGAGAAAGGATTTGGGGTAATTTAGGATAATGGAAATAATAGAATGAATTTATTATTTTAACCTTTTGTATGAAGAAAAACTTATAGAACCTAGTTCTAAAGTTGATACAAGGGCAGAAAGAGAGAGTAAATGACACAAAGAGGGCATACAAATCAGATGATTTCAAATACAGATTGCATCTACATGCCCTCCTGTTTGTCCTACAATATATTTCTCATTGTGAGGTTACTTTTAACTTGACCTTGATATTCTTTGAAAACTCTTCTGGAAAAACTAAAAAAGTTAAGGGGCTTTATCATAAGGTTAGATATGCAGTATTTTAATGCAGCCAGGAAACTAAATTGAACTGGAAATCATCTATGCATACTAAGGCCAATACCTGACCATTCTGAATGGATCACTGGTGGCTTTTCACAATTTTGTAGAGATCCAATACTGAACATAGATAGAAAATGATTCTCAGGAGCTAAGAAAGCTTTCATTTTTCATGTTTTTTTTTCCTTTGTCCTTTATGGTCCTGAACTCAATCAAATTTTGAGAGGGCTAAATCCCATCACAAGGATGATGGAAATGGGAATTTGGGTCTATTTCTTTCCATAAAGAAAGAGCCATGGGTATGAAAACCTTACCACTCAGCATTTTAGCAACGTGCAATACAAAAAAGCAATCAAAGTTTTCTTCCATGAAATTCTTCTCAAAATACTGAATACCGAACACCAAATGGACTTTCTCCTTAAGATGTTACTGTCATCATCTCTCTCTTAGAGGCATACTTTCTCAACTTTTGTATGTTCTTATAAGTATTTTAAGTGATCAAATTTGATGAATTGAACTAATGGGTGACCATGTAAGTATTCATGCTGGAAAAGGCTTTACTACACACTATTCATGACTTATTTATTGAATTTAAAAAACGTATTTAGTATTAAAATTATTCCTCTGAGTTTTTATGGAACATTGTTCTTCTTATTTTGGAAGATTGATTGTTGGTTTCTTTAAACAGAATTATTGAAATATAATTCATATTACATAAAATTAAATAATTTAAAGTGTATAGTTCACTGAATTTTATTTTTTATTTTTTTATTTTTTTTAAAATATATTTTATTGATTTTTTACAGAGAGGAAGGGAGAGGGATAGAGAGCCAGAAACATCGATGAGAGAGAAACATCGATCAGCTGCCTCCTGCATGCCCCCCACTGGGGATGTGCCCACAACCAAGGTAGATGCCCTTGACCGGAATCGAACCCGGGACCCTTGAGTCCGCAGGCCGACGCTCTATCCACTGAGCCAAACCGGTTCTGGCAGTTCACTGAATTTTAGTATATTCACAGAATTGCTCAACCATCAGTATAATTTAATTTTAGGACATTTTCTTTATGCCAAAAAAAAATCTCCACTTATTACTGTCACTCCCATTCTCAGCTCCTCCTCCAACCCTCAGCTACAGACAACAAAATAATGCATTCTCTATCTATAGGTTTGCCTATTTTGTATGTTTTATATAAATTTAATCATATAATGCAGGGTGGGGCAAAAGTAGATTTACAGTTGTGAGTACACAAAACATAATTTTTCCTTATATTATTATTTGTAATTTATTGTTTTCTTTTTTAATGTTTTTTTTTATTGATTTCACAGAGAGTAAGGGAGAAGGAGAGAGAAAGAAACATCAATGATGACAGAGAATCATTGATCAGCTGTCTCCTGCATGCCTTCTACTGAGTATCAAGCCCAAAACTTGAGCATGTGCCTTGAACGGGAATCCTATTGTGACCTTCTGATTAATGGGTTGGTGCTTAACCACTGAACAACACTGGCCAGGCTGCATTATCCTAATATATAAAAACCCAGGGTCTGTAATGACTGACCAAAGGCTCCACCAAACACCAGAAGTCAGTCTTGCAGTCAGTGCTGGGTTGCTGAGGGGGCTGTGGATCAGGCCTGGAGAGAGACCCACATAGAGAGGCAGGGTCTGATCTGCAGCCTCCGTGACAGCTGTTGATCAACTGTTGCCTCTCTCTTTCTCTCTGGGCTTCGCCAGCAGCCGCACCTCTGTTTCTCTCCGGGCTTCTATGGGGACTGCTGATCAGCCCTGCCTCTCTGATCAGGCCTGGAGATAGGCCCGGAGACACTGACTGGCATAGAAATCGGCCAATCAGAACCAAATTGGCTGGCAGGGGAGGGCAGTTAAGGGCAATCAGGAAGGCAGGCAGGCAGGTGAGTGGTTAGGAGCCAGCGGTCCCAGATTGTGAGAGGGCTATCTGATTGCTGGTCATCGGACATCCTACAAGGAGTCCCCAATTGGAGAGGGTGCAGGCTGGGTTAGGGAACGCCCCCCCCCCTTCTGTGCATGAATTTCGTGCACCAGGCCAATAGTTTTCTATATGAACAACTGTAAACCTACTTTTGCCTTATTCTGTATGTAGTCTTTTGTGATTGGATTTTTAAAATTAGGATAATATATCAAGGTTTATTCATGAATAGCATACCTCAGTAATTCATTTCTTTTCATTGCCAAATAATAATCTATTGTGTGGATATACCACATTTTGTTTATCCATTCCCCAATTGATATTCAGGCCATTATGAATAATGCTGCTAGGAACATTCATGTAGTAGTTTTTATGTGAATAAATGTTTTTATTTCTTATGTTGTCTTTGCCTGGATTTTGTATCAGGTAGTATTGAGAGAATAGAATTCACTGAGAAGTGTTCCTTCTATTATTATTTATTTATTTTTTGCAAAGTTTGTGAAGGATTTGTATTACCTCTAAATGTTTGGTAGAAATCATCAAGGAAGCCTCATGGGCCAGAGCTTTTGTTAGTGATTTTCAAACATTTCTAATTTAATCTTTTTTATATACATCTATTCAGATTTTCTCTTCCTTCTTTAGTCAGTTTCATCAGTTTGTGTCTTCCTGGGAACTTGTCCATTTCATCTAAGTTATCTAGTTTTTTGGCCTATAAGCATTCCTAATATTTCCTTATAATCCTTTTTATTTCTGTAAGGATGATAATAATATATTGCTTTGTATTCATAAGTATAACAATTTCAGTCTTCTCTCTTTTTTCTTGTTAAATATAGCTAAAGAATTTGTAAATTTTGTTGATCTTGTTAAATAACTAATTTCAGTTTAATTGATTTTCTCTGTTGATCTTCAGTTTTTTTATTTCATTAATTTCTGCTCTAATCTTTATTATTTCTTACTCCATTGATTATTCCATTGATTTTTAGAGAGAGTGGATGAGAGAGGGAAAGACAGAGAGAAATATCGATGTGAGAGAAACACATCGATTGGTTGCCTCCTGCACACACCCTGGTCAGGGCCTGGGCCAGGGAGAAATCTGCAACCAAGATACTTGCCCTTGACTGGAATCAAACCTGGGACCCTTGGGTCCACAGGCTGATACTCTATCCACTGAGCCAAATAGGCTAGGGCTCTTCCAATATATGTTTGTTTCTCCTCTTTCTTTTATTGTTATTGTCATGCAAGTTAAGTATTTATACATTATAAGCCTATTAACAGAATTTTATGATTATTGCTTTATGCAGTTATTTTTTTTAAAAGATAGGAGAAAAGAGTTATGAACAAATATCTGGTTTACCTATATAATAATCTTTACCAATGCTCTTTATTAATTCATATGAATTCCAGTTACTATCTAGAGTCCTCTCATTTCAGCCTGACTTTCTTTAGTTTCTTAAAAAAAAATGTTTTTGTAGTGCAGTTCTTTTAACAACAAATTATTTCCAACCACAAAGCTAAAGTAAAATAAATAAATATGGGAATGTCTTCATATCCTGTCAAGGAGCACTCACTCCTGAGTCTGCACATACCCCTGAATCCTGCTTACAGTGCCAGTTGTGGGATTGTGGGAGTACTTACACCTTCATCCTTCTTGATTATGCCAACTGTTGAGTTCGAGCCCCTCTGCCAGGGGTTGGACCTCCCTGGACGCCAGGTATCGGACGGAGAAGACATAAGAAGTCGTGGACGTATAAGAGAGTCTTTATTGTAGTCCAAGTAGCCATTGCTACCACGTAGCCATCAGACAAAGCAGTCTAATCCTACATAAAAGCAGCCTCTGCTAACACAGTAGCAAGCACAGAGCCATCCTAACAAGAACAGCCAGCACCGGCTGGTCAGTAATACATCTTCCCCACAACGCAGTCCAGCAATGGCTGGTCAATAACATATTCTATACTAACTTAGACAAAAGAGGCTTCTTGCCAAAATAGTGACATCAGTCTTTGAGTTATAGAAGGACCCATCTGCGCACTGTGTACAGTACAATCGCTGTGTCCTTGCTCAGATTGGCCTTGAACATCGGCATACTCTGAACAGGGTTCCCACATATCCCATTCTTTTTTGAAGGAGAGTTTAGCTAGGTATAGAATTTTTGATCAACTTTTAACACTTTTTAGATATTATTCCACTGTCTTCTGACCTGCATGGTTTCTCATGAGAAGTCACTTATTATACTTTTTGAGGAACACTTTAGAAAGTTGTTTTTCTCCTGCTGTTTCGAAGAAATTTGTTTTCTTTAACTTTCATCAATTTGATTATGCTAAGTCTAGTTGTAGGTCTCTGAGTTGATCTTCTTAGACATTAGATTAATACTTTTCATAAAATTCAAAAGTTTTCAGCCTTCCCCCCCGCCCCAAATATTCACCTTGTACTTTTCTCTTCTCTCTCTGGAACCCAATTATTTTTTATTTCCACACAGTTGATCATGTTCCTCAATTCTTTGCAGTTTCCTCACTTTATTATTTTTCCATTTTCCCACTCAAAATGAATTATCTCTATTGACCTCTTTTCAAGTTTGTTGATTTTTTTTCCTGTCAAATTGAATCTATTATTGAGACACTTGTGAAATTTTTGTTTTCGTTATTTGTCTTTTCAAATCCAAGATATCTTTTTAAAATTCTAGTTATTTTTTGGTAATTTTTATTTTGTGAGACACCATTGTCTTTACATTTATTGAGTGCTTTAGACATATGGCCATTCTGGTATCAGACTATTTTCTAGCTTTTCCTTTTAAGTTTGACTTGCTAGGAGGTCAACTTCAGATCAGTATAATTTTTTTGTTAGCAATGGTGCATCAGAAAATGTTCTTAAATGTGATTCCTGTATATTTTCTCTCTTTTTCAAGGGCATCTCTGTGTGTGAGAAGGTACATCCAAACTTCAGGAAGTTTATAAGACATTCTTAGTTTTCACTTCTTACTTCTACAGAGTTTTTGTTGTTGTTGTTGTTGTTTTCTTTTTCTTTTGTAATTGAACCCATGATCTTTTCCCATTCATTTTTAGAGTGAGTGGGAGAGGGGAAGAGAGGGGGGAGAGAGAGAAGAAGGGAGAGAGAGAGAGGGAGATAAACAGCAACGTGAGACACATCAATTAGTTTCCTCCTGCAGGGCCCCAACTGGAGCCTGGGAATCAAATCTGCAACCCAGGTACGTGCCCTTGACCAGAAATTGAACCTATGACGCTTCAGTGCAGGGACCAACACTCTAACCATTGAGCACACAGACGAGGGCACTTCTCCAGAGTTTTGAGGTCAGTCAGATGACTCCTACCACCTCTTTTTCCTCGGCTTGGCACAGCCTTTGAGATTCCCATGAATATGTTAGAACATTTCAAAGTTTTTTGTAGTCATCTGGTCCTCCGGGATTTAAAAAAAAAAATCGTCACTCCCCTCCTCCACTTCTAGGCGCTCATTTGTTCCAACTGAAACTCAGCCTTAGGCAGCTGTGATGTTGCCAGCATGTTGCTATGTTGCTATTGTTTCGGTTCCCCTTTACTCAGTGATCTGAGACCCCAGTCAAATCAAATGGCCACTACACTCTGGGGATAGAGGTTTTCCAGAGAGCTGCAACTTCAGACAAAATATTGACTGTGCTCTGGGGATGGTGCTTTTAAGGGCACCCCCCAAAAAAAGTTCTGAACTCACCCCTCACTAGCGTCTGCAAAGCTGCAGGCTTTTGGCCCCTACATCACTGCTCTGAGGAGGGCTGAAGGTGGGGACTAGCCCCAAGTAAAAGATTTCACAGACCATGTTTTTTTATAGAGGTTTAGCAGCTTCTCTTGGCTAGATATTCAGGTTGTTCTGTGGCTTTGGTTAATTTCTAATGAATTGAGGGGTTTCTTCTAATCAGGGTGCAAAGGGTGATTTGTTTCCCAGGTTCTTGTCCAGGTGGATTTGAAGAAGGAAGCCACGGACAAAAGGTGGCATATGAAAAGGTGGAAATTTATTGGAAACAAGTACAGACTCCGACATGGGGAGGGGGGTGCCAAAGGTAGTAACCCACCAAGCCCCTTTTTCCTAAGGTTTATAAAGGCTGCAGTTCTTTGTCTGTCAATGCTGCCTTCCAATTGGTAGAGTATCAACTTCAAAGCTTAAAACCCACGTGGTACCCCCATCTCTTTCTCCCCCTTCAGTGGTAGAATTCTCTATTTCCTGTGAAAATCTCTTCTCCTCTTCTCCTATTTGTCAGCATTTCTCTCTCCTCTGTGAAAGTTTGTTTCCTCTTTCTCCCATATTCTGTGGCTTTCCCCTATCTTCTGTCAATGGATGTCTTCCTCTCCCCTTATCCTGTGGCACCTTTTGTTCTCTATGAATGTATGCCTTTCGGCAGTGCCATCACCCTCAGCTTGGTAAGCATCCCCCATGGACCCTCTTTATTTCTAAAACGCCATAAACCTACCTAATTTACCCCTAAATTTCCTTTCACTAGAATTCTGATATGGTTGATTGATTTATTTGCCCATATTTTTGTCATTCCAGCAGGAGAGCTAATTCACACAGGTCCTCATTCCATTATTTCAGAAGTCTATTTATATTACATAGTTTTTAAAAATGGTACACTGTAATCTCATTTACTTTCTCATTTCTCTTATAGCTTCTCTTTCATTGTTCACTTCCTATCTTCTTGATATCTGCATTTTCAAATGAAATTTATATTTATCATGCTCTTTTCATTTTTAATTTTATTGAGATTTTTCTCTCCCTCTTCCTCGTAAAACATGTGTTTTGTGAAGGTGTAAAGGATATAAGTATCATTACATAATTTATTTTTATTATGAATGTTCATATTTTATAAGATTTTATTATTTAAGTGTTATTATATTTATATTTAGTTTATATTGCTTTTCTCAATGTTCTTGTCTTTCAAATGCTACTTCCTCCTATATTTGGTTTTATAAAAATATGAATTATTTTCATGCTAGTCTTTGCAATTATGAATTCCAGATAGAATAAAAGAGATCTTTAAATTTTAAAAAGTACATTCAAATAGATATTCTAACATAAGATAGGATGGTTCAATTTTACCATAGTAAATTTACTGCAATAATTTTACATTACATTATTTACACTATATATTTTTCAAAAAATCAATGGTGAATCATGGCTTGAGAACAGTTCTTCAGTTAATTATGCACCAATAAAGTCCTCAATATGTATTATCATTTACAAGTATAATTTGCTAGATAATACAGATGAGATGTAGCAATGACTAACATAATTGCCTTTTAATGCTGTGGTAGCTATAATATGGTTATTAATTATCAACTTGATTAATTATTTTTGGTAACAATTACTCTTTGCTCTAGTTACTGTTGCTGATAAATACACGTCTTACTCTCCTTACCTTTTGCAATGATGTGACTATGGTACATATGATTACTAAAGTACAGATTGTCTAAAACAGATTCAAATAATTTGTTATGGTAAGATTGTCTCTGAGGTCAGATACATTTTCATTAAGCTGTTGGAAATGTAAAAAGGCATATAATATGGTGTTTATTTTTAAATATTAATGTTGCCCCATTACTCCCCCCCCCCCATATATTTCTTTGTATTTTATATACCACTGAACAAAATCTTTTGGCTACTTTAAATAGGGGAGTTGTTAAGAAGTGTGCTTCTATAAATACGTGAGAATAATCTTAGGATTGTACAAACAGGAATAGAAAGTCATGAAATAATAACTCTTAAAAACTTTTTACAGTACTTAATAAAACTCATATTTACAAATCTTTGACCGTGACCAATATAATATTTATAAGATGGATGGACCTTTTATTTCCTATATCCCCAGATAAGAATAATGCTTGGTATCAAGTAGATGCTTAATAAGTATTTGTAGACTAAATAATTGAATAGCAAAGTGAACTAAACATCTGGTAACAAGGAGAAGCTGGTGTTGGTGGATAATCAGCTAATTTTCACTGAAGAGATCATTCAATATGTCTTCACAGAAATAACTTCTACCCTAACATTCACCATTCAAAGACTCTCAGAAAAATATATTGGCATTCACTGAATCAGAAACAAAAGAAATTTGATACTGATGATGCTGATTTTAAATATAAGGTTTGCTGGTTCTTAAGTCAATAGCGAGGCTTACACTTCCTATCGGAGTTATCAGAAGAATTGTGTCATCAGAACACACTTCAGTGAGCTACTATTTTAAGAAGTCTGAACCAGCCCTAACCGGTTTGGCTCGGTGGATAGAGCGTCGGCCTGCGGACTGAAGGGTCCCAGGCTCCATTCCGGTCAAGGGCATGTACCTTGGTTGCAGGCACATCCCCAGTAGGGGATGTGCAGGAGGCAGCTGATCGATGTTTTTCTCTCATCGATGTTTCTAATTCTCTATTACTCTCCCTTCCTCTCTGTAAAAAATCAATAAAATATATTTAAAAAAATAAAAACAGTTTTAAGAAGTCTGAACCAGTCCCCCTTATGCAGAAATGTTTTGCCATAACAATTATGTTGTTTTTGCTCTAAAATATTGTTAAAAATGGATATTTGTGTTTTAGTTTACTTTAATTTATTTTGGAGAGACAGTTTAAATAAGCTTACTGGTTCAAAATGGGCTTCCAGCATTGCAATGTGAATACATAATATTGTGACATTTCACTTTAGGTGGATTGATTTCTGACTATCATCCTGGAACCCACTAAGTCCTATGTTGGTGGTTCCTCTGAGTGAGAGATAGTATATGGTATGTGTGTGTATATACATGTATGTATATTTATGTGTGTGGTGGATAGTGAGTCCCTACAGACAATACAGGAGAAATACATAAGCATTAGTTTGTTTGAATAAAACAGTGGCTGCAGTACACCCCTAAGTTTTTCTTAGGATCAACATTTTCCTGGAAAATGTCACTATTTGAACAGCATACAGGACGAAGTGATGGAAAGCACGGTGGTTAAGAGCAGGGGCTCTGAGGTCAGGTGATCCTGGGTTGGAGTCTTATTTCACTATCTACTGTGAGTTTTACTTCAAGTCACTTAATTATTCTTAACCTAGTTTCATTATTGAAACACTGGCTATGAAAATAAAGTTGTGTCATGGGATTATTATGTGGATTTCATGTATGTAAATATCTTATTATAATTATGATAATCTTATCTGCCTTATAGGTTTTTTTGTATTGATTTGAGACACACACACACACACACACACACACACACATAAATACACACAGAAAGACAGAAATAGAGAGAGAAATATTGATTTGTTGTTCCACTTATTTATTATGCATTTATTGGTTATTTCTTAGATGTGCCATGAAATGGGGATAGTACTCACAACGTTAGCATATCTGGAAGAGGCTCTAATCAACTGAGATAGCTGGTAAGGGCCCTCCTAGGTTGTTCAGAGGAATCAATGTAAGAAAATTACTTTGTATACATAGTAAGATCTAAATAAATATTATCTACCATTTTTAAAGTTATTATTGCCAAGTAAATACAATTAAAATAATACAAAACATTTAAAAATCACACATGAAGGCAAATATAAGTATTAAATCAATTTTTAGACACAACTATTTTTAAAACCAACAATATCATATTTACTCAATAACTAGAGGCCCGGTGCATGGATTTGTGCACTGGTGGGGTCCCTCAGCCTGGTCTGCGCTCTCTCATAATTCGGGACCCCTTGGGGGATGTAGTCGTGTGTGAAGCAGCAGGAGGCTGGGGAGGAACCTGAGCCCAGGCCAGGCACCATGCTGCTGCCACTCATCCCGGCCCCGCTGCACCTGCAGCAGCCACTATTTGGTAGCACTGCCATGGAGGTGGGAGAGGCTCACGCCATCGCAGCGGCACTTGCCAGCCACGAATCCAGTGTTTGGTGCCCATCAGTCAGCTGAGCAGCACTCCTGCTATGGGAGCACATTGACCACCAGGGGGCAGCTCCTGTGTTGAGTGTCTGCCCCCTGGTGGTCAGTGCATGTCATAGCGACTGGTCGACCGGTTGCTTAGGCTTTTATATAAATAGATTTTTCTCAAATAATTGATCAGTAAGCCCACAGATGGGCATTTTTCTCTTTTCTGAGATATTTTCTTTAGCCTACTTGATATTCTCTATCCTGTAGTGGGAGGAGGTACGCTAGTAGAAGGATGGCTCATAGCCAGTCACCTTATTTCTCTAAGTCATTCAAGAGAGAATTCCAATGTGGATTTCACATTGCATCATTGATATGAGTGGTTTATTTGGCCTGACTCTTTCTAAATGGATCCATACCAATAACTTATTCCAATTGTGATGTCCTTCAACACTTGTCCAGGAACAACTGAACAGATTGGGCTAAACTCTATAGTGGTGACAACATTAAAAATTTTTATATTCTAGACCTGGCCCTTAAGACATCATGTTCTTCTTTTAGCTATTCTGAATATAAGCTCATGACTTGGCAAGTGTTAAAGATTTATCTATTTATTAACATTTTACTCATATGAATAAAACTCTTGAAATATACCGTATTTTCAAGAATGTCCTTAGGATGGAAAGCAGATATATTTTTGTCACTTTACATTTCATATCATGTAGGTCACTGTCATAAAGCAGTCACCAGAAAAGTTAAGTAAAAATGCATTATGCAATAGATTTTTTTTCATATTTTAGATACATATACACTTATACCTGATTGTAAATTTAGGTATAGAACTAAGAAATGATAGGACTAAGAAATCTGTGGAGTGATTGCCAAGGTCTCAAGAAGATAAATACTTTTTTAAATAAAATTGTAATTTTTTGCTAAAATGTGGCAAATTTTTCATGTCTACCTTTATTATTAAATTCTTTTGTTTATTATAGATAACAATTAAGTGAAAAGTATAGTGGAATTCTTGCCATTTCATCCTCTTTGTCTGACTCTTTGGTATGCATTATGCATAAAAGAAAATGAAGTTGAGGGATGTCAGTCTATTCATTAGAGAGTAGTAATTTTCCCACAGACTGGGCTCCTAAATATTTGCTAATTGTCCTCAGTTGCTTTTGTGAGTAGTGGATTGGACTATAGTGTGGATCAAAGCATAGAGGTTAAGACTGTAGGATTTGCAAAGCTGTCCAAGTTCCACTGCCTAATTACCTTGTTCTTCTTCCCATCTCTAAAAGGGATGCAATAATAGTGTAACTATTATTAGACAGTTGTGAGGGAAAAAAGATTATGGTTAGCATAAGATCTAGAACAAATGAGCATTTATAAAATGAAAACTAAATATTTATTTCCCCCTTGTGATTATTATTTTACTAGAGGCCTGGTGCACAAAATTCGTGCTGCGGGGGGGCCCTCAGCCCAGCCTGCACCCTCTCCAATCTGGGACCCCTTGGGGGATGTCCAACTGTCGGTTTAGACCCAATCTGGTGGCTTGGTCGCCCCCAACTTCCCTCCCTCGCTGGCATGGTCACCCCTAACTGCTCTCCCACCAGCCTGGTTGCCCCTTACTGCCCCCCCTTCCGGCCTGATCACCCTCAACTGCCCCCTCCCCTGAAGGCCTGGTCGCCCCATGTAGCCAGCTGCTCAGTCGTTTGGTTGCCCCTCACTAACCCCCCTGCTGGCCTAGTTGCCCCACGCAGCCTACTCAGTCATCCATTCTGTTGCGATGGTCATTTAGGCTTTTATTATTATAGATGTGTTAGTTTGGGCTGAGGGATGCCAAGATAGCTATTAAAACACTAGAGGCCCGTTGCAGGAAGATTCCTGCAAGAATAGGGCTTCCTCGGGCCTATTCCTGCAAGAATAGGGCTTCCTTCGCTCCCTTCTCCACTGCCTCGTTCCCTCCCTTCGCCGCTTCGCCCTCGGATCCCTCCCTTCTCTGCCACCTGGGCTCTCTCCCTTCTCCGCTGCTTTGCTCCCTGCTGGGTCAGGGATCCAGGGCCCGGGTCCCGCGGGCAGCGTCACGTGCTGCTGGCCCCACCTGCAGTATGCAAATTAGCCACCATCTTTGTTGGCGTTTAATTTGCATATCATGCTGATTAGCCAATGGGAGGCGTAGCGAAGGTACGGTCAATTACCATGTTTGTCTATTATTAGATAGGATTGTAAATGGGTGTGTCTGTGTGGATGTTTCTAGAAGAGATTAGTATTTGAATCAGTGGACTGGATAAAGAAGACCCGCTGTCACCAATGCAGGTGAGCATCACCCAATCCACTGAGGGCCTGAATAGAATAAAAAGGCCGAGGAGGGCTAATTCGCTCTTCTTGCTGGGTCTGGGACATCCATCTCTTCCTGTCCTTGGACATCTCTGCTCCTAGTTTTGGGACCTTTGGATTCAGACTTAGAATTACACTATCACTTTCCCTGATTCTATAACCTTTGGACTTGGACTGAATTACACCACCAGTTCTCCTGGTCCCCCAGCTCACAGGCAGCAGGTTGTGGGACTTCTCGTCTCCGTAATCACATGAGCCAGCCTTTATAATGAATCCCATTACATATTTATGTCTCTCTCTCTCTCTCTCTCTCTCTCTCTCTCTCTCCCCCTCCCTATGCTATATCTATATCTATATCTATATCTATATCTATATCTATATCTATATCTATATATCTATGCCTATATCTATAACTATATTTGTATCTATCTATATCATCTATCTATATTTCCATATATATGTATATCCTATTGAGTCTGTTTCTCTGGAGAATTCTGACTAATATACTACTCCACAAATGACATCTTTCCTTAAATACATTGTTATGGATTGCTAAGAAATTAGTTTATCTATTTCTTTTCCTTACTTCAATTGATTTTTTAGGCTGGATTATTTCTCACCTAGAAGGACAGATCACACACTAATGCCTCATTATCAGCAGTTTTGTTTTCTGAGGTTTTAGCGACCTTCATGAACTGCTGTCCAATAATATTAAGTGGAAAATTCCAGAAATATACAATCCATAAGTTTTAAATTGTGTGTCTTTCTGAGTAGCATGATGAAATCTTGTGCTGTCTTCTTCCCCTTCCTGGATGAGAATCATCTCTTTGTCCTGTGTATTCACCACGTATGGGCTCTTTGCCTGTTAGTCACTTAGTAGCCTTCTTGGTTATCAGGACAACTGTCACAATCTTGCAGTTCTTGTTTCCAAGTAATTTTCCTTGACACTTTCTCTCTGACTATTCATTATTTAAAAGTAAATTGTGTAATTTTCATGTATCTAGATATTGTTCTGTTTTCTTTCTATTACTTATTTATAATTTTATTCCATTATGATCAACTCTGTATGATTGCAATTATTTTGAATTTGCTGATGTATGTTTTATGGTGTAAGATATGGTCTTTCTTGGTGTATATTTCATGGATGCATTAAAAAAAAGTACTGTACTATATTATTTGATAGACTTTTCTATAAGTGTTAATTAGATCCTATTGATTATGTTGTTCAGATCTATTTCCTTACTAATTTTCTCTCATATTTTTAATTTATTTTCTTTGAGTTG
>NW_005370488.1:657359-679268 GCF_000412655.1 Myotis brandtii | reverse complement strand
ATGTCTCCCAATCCCCCCCTTTACTGTCCTCCTCCCAGATCCCCTTGCCCCCTCCCCCCCAGGTTTTCATCACCCATGTCGATGGGCTATGCATATAAGTTCTTTGGTTTATCTCTTGTCTCCCCATGCCCACATCAAGGTATGTCAGTCTGTTCCATGCCTCCATTCTTCCAGTTTTATTTTGTTGGTCAGTTCATTTTGTTCATTACATTCCACAAATAAGTGAGATCATGTGATATTTGTCTTTCTCAGATTGGTTATTTCATTTAACATAATAGTCTCCAGGTCCATCCATGCTGTCCCAAAGGGTAAGAGATCCCTCTTTTTTATAGCTGCTTAGTATTCTGATGTGTAAATGTTCCACCATACTGAATTTTTATGTATAAATTTTATATGTTGCTGAGAGCGTGAAAGTTCCTAACTATAACTGTGGATTTGTATGTTGTTGTTGTTTTTTCTTTTTTCTTTCAGCTCTATCAATTTTTGTTTATGTATTTTCAGGCTGTATTGTTTGATGCATACACATTTAGGGTGATTATGTCTCTCCAGAAGATTGCTATTTTAAATTGTGTAATGTCCATATTTGTCTCTAGTAATTCTCCTTGCTCTATAGTCTACTTTACCAGGTATTGATATAGCCTTTACTGTCTTGTTGATTAATGTTAACATACTATATCTTTTCTACACTCTTACTATTTGCCTGTATTGAATTTGAAAAATTTTTATAGGCAGTATACATATAGTTGGGATTGTCCACTCTGCCAATTACTGTTTAAATTGACTTACTTTAACCATTTACTTTTAAGGTAAGTATTCATATGTTGGTGCTTAAGGCTATCAATTTATTGTTTTCCCTTTGTTTTCTTTGTTTCTCATTCTTTTTCCTTTGTTTCCTTTTTATTGCCTTCCCATTGTTTACTTGAACATTTTTGAAGGCTTCATCTTAATGTATCTATAGTGTTAATAAGTGTATCTGTATAGTTTTCATTGTGGTTACTCTGAGCATCACTGCACACACACAAACACAGACACACACCAGTTAGCACCACTTCTGGGTGTCAATGTTTAACAACTTCTAGTGAAGGTTGGATGCCTCTCTTCCATGTAAGTGTCTTTTCCTTCCTAGTCTATACTAATAAAAGGGTAATATGCTAATTACACTGGATAGACCAGACGTCTTCTGGACGTCCTTCCTGACAAAACCGCAATGGCTATGAGGGCCGAGGAGGGCAGGCAGCTGTGGCGGCCGGCAGTGGCAGCAGCAGTGGGGTGATGGGGGTGGCGCCTTCCCCTGATCAACCCATTTGCCTCCTGCAGAGGGAGGCCAGACTGCGGCTTAGGCCAGCCCCCCGTGTGAGTAGGACATCCCCTGAGGGCTCCCGGACTGTGAGAGGGGGCAGGCCGAGCTGAGGGATCCCCCAATCCCAGTGCACAAATTTTTGTGCACTGGGCCTCTAGTTATAAATATTAGTAACTTGAATTTAAAATGGCATTGGAATTTTTTTCAATTATCAAACATGATTCAAGGTTCATAAGGAAAGATAATGTATAATATACATTGTCTATTATATGTGCACATCCTTCTGTTTTTTACATTGTTTCTTTTTCCTTCTAGATGCTTCAATATTCTTACTTTTTCATTTTGTCGTTCCTTGAAAAATTTCTTTTGGCCAACCATTAAGGGAAGGTTTGCTGGGGATAAAATCTTTGAGTTTTCTTTTGTCTGAGAATGTCTTTATTACTTTTTCATTTCTGAAGGATAAGTTTGCCATCTAAAGAATTTGCTGTTGAATCTCTCTGTTTCTCCTGTTTGTCAGACAGCTGTGTCTTCCTGTACAGTGTCAGCCGCAAACCTGAGACAGAATGGCGAAGGTCGGAGTAAGAGGATTTGGCCATATTGAGCCCCTGGTCATCAGGGCTGCTTTATTTATTATTAAATCCTCACCCGAGGATATGTTTAATGATTTTTTTTTCTTTTTAGAGAGAGAGAAAGGGGGAGAGAGAGAGAGAGATTGATGTGAGAGGGAAACATTCATAGGTTGCCTCTTGTACGCACACCAGTTGGGGATGGAACCCACAATCTAGGTATGGCTCTGACCAGAATCAAACCCAGGCCCTTTGAGTGTATGGGAATGAGCCACACTGACCAGGGTGTCCAGGGCTGCCTTTAATTCTGGCAAAGTGAATATTGTTGCCACCAATGGCTTCTTTATTGACCTCAACTACATTGTGTACATGTTCCAGTATGATTCTACTCATGGCAAGTTCAAAGACACAGTCAAGGTTGAGAACAGGATGCTTGTCATCAGTGGAAGCTCCATCTTCATCGTCCAGGAGCGAGAGCCCACCAACATCAAATGAGGTGATGCTAGTGCTGAGTATGTTGTGGAGTCCACTGGTGTCTTCACTACCATGGGGAAGGCTGGGCTCACTTGAAGGGTAAAGCCACGAGGATCATCATCTCTGTGGATTCCCCAAGTTTGTGATGGGTATGAACCATGACAAATATGACAATCCCCTCGTTGTCAGCAATGCCTCCTGCACCACCAACTGCTTGCCGCCCCCTTCCCACCAGCAAGGTCATCCATGACAACTTTGGCATCATGGAGGGACTGACCACAGTCCATGCCATCACTGCCAACAAGAATACTGTGGATGGCCTCTCTGGAAAGCTGTGGCATGATGGATAAGGGGCTGCCCACAACAGCATTCCTGCTTCTACTGGCACTGCCAAGGCTGTGGGCAAGGTCATTCTTGAGCAGAATGGGAAGATTACTGGCATGGTCTTCTGTGCTCCCACACCTAAAATGTCAGTTATGGATCTGATCTGGCAGCTAGAGAAAGCTTCCAAGTACAGTGACATCAAGAAGGTATTGAAGCAGGCATCAGAGGGCCCCCTCAAGGGCATCTTGGGCTATACCGAGGACCAGGCTGTCTCCTATGACTTTAACAAGGACACCTACTCTCCACCTTCAATGATGGGGCTGCCCTTAATGACCACTTTGTCAAACTCATTTCCTGGTATTACAATGAATTTGGCTACAGCAACAGGGTAGTGGACCTTATGATCCACATGACCTCCAAGGAGTAAGAGTCCCCTGGACCACCAGCCCCAGCAAGAAGAGAGGCCCTAAGCTGCTGAGGAGTCCTTATCCCAGATCATTCCCCCAACATATTGAGAATCTCCTGACCTCCACAGTTTCCATCCCAGACCCCCAAAGAAGGGGAGGGATTTAGGGAGCCCCACCCTGTTATAAAGTTCACCGTACCTAGCCAAAAAAAAAAAGAATTTGCAGTTGAGTTTTCTTTTTCAGTACTTAAAAAATGTGTCACTTCCTTCAGGCTTCCAAAGTTTTAGATGATAACTTTACTATTATTCAAATTGGTATTCCTGTGTAGTTACTGTCACATTGTCTTTCTGGTTGCTTTCAATATTTTTCTTTTTCAAAAGTATAAGTATAGGTCTTTATTTGGGTTTATTCTGTTAGAATTCACTCAGCTTCTTAGATTTGTAGGCTTGCATCTTTTACTAGATTTGGGAAGATTTTTTTTTCTCATTATTATTTCAAACAGTTTCTCTCCTCCCTCTGGAAATCTAATGATATAAATGTTGGATCATTTGTTATTGTACCACAAGTTCCTGAGGCTCTGCTCAATATTGTTTGTCTTTTTTTTTTTCCCCTAACTTTGCTGTTCAGATTGGGTAAATTTTATGAGCTGTTCTCAATTCACTGTTTCTAATCTCTCATCCACTCTAATATTATGTTCATTCAGTGAGGGTATTTAAGAAAATTATGCTATATTTAATTTCTATTTAGTTTTTTTATAAGTTCTCTTTTTTGCTGAGATTTTTCTATCTTGTAATTTATTTCAAGATAATGAATATCTTTGCTATTGAATATTGAAGCATAGTTAATGCTAGCTGACTGAAAATCCTTATCAGGTGATTCTAACATCTGATTCATTGTAGTGTTTGTATGAGTTGATTGTCCTTTCTTATTCAGTTTGTGATTATCTTGTTTTTTTGGTGTAACAGGTGATTTTTTATCATATCCTTGAAACTTTACCCAATATATTAGAAAACTGTGGGTTCTATTTAATTTTGTTTTTAAACAAGCAGTCATCTGTACAACTTTGGCCTGCTGGTTTTTTTGTTTGTTTGTTTGTTTGTTTTTTGAGCTGTAGTTCCAATGGCAGTGTGAATTTCAGGGCCTTTGTGGAGGTATGTTGGTCCATTTGGTTAGTTTAAGTGATGCTGGGTTTCTCACTTGTCTAAGCCCATTTGCTGAGTGTCTCACAATGCAGAGGGGGCACATGGGATCCCCCTATCCATGGCCCCTGGCTTCCCAGTTTCTCTGGGAAAATAACAAGATGTATAAGCTTGCAGAATAAAATGGGCTTGCTATGTCTGGCAGCTTGTTGTTCCTGGGTACATCTCGCTGATTCTGTCCACCAGCCACTCTGCATCGTGCTAGGGAGGGGTTTGATATCCTGGCTTGGCTTATTACTTGAGGTTGGATCCTTTGTCTTACCTAGTTCTGGCCGCTGTAACAAAATACCATAGACCTGGTGGAATAAACAACAAGTGCTAGATTTCTCAGAGTCTGGAGGTTGGAAATTCCACAATCAGTGCCAGCGTAGTTGGGGTCTTGGTGAGGGCCTTCTTCCTGGTTTACATATGGACACTTTCTTCCTTACCTTCATAGAACACAGAGAGAGCTCCGGTCCCTTCACCCCCTTATAAAGACACCAATCCCATCATGTAGGCCCCACCCCATGACCTTATTTAACCAAATTACTTCCCAATGTCCCCAACTCCAAATATCACTATGGGTATAAGGGATTCAACATAATGATTTTTTTTTTTTTTTTGCGGTGGCGGGGCAAAATAGTCTTTTCTGCCTGGTTTGCCTACCTTACCTAATCCCTCTTGAATGAGGGAGGCAATCAGGTAAAAGGGGGCTCCCCAAAGGGGTGTTTGCTGTGGCTTGGCCCTCCTTGCGGGCTCTGCTGGTTTCCCTTGCCGACCCAGTGTTGCTGAGCAGCAAAGTGGTATCTTAGGGTCAGAGAGGCTGGCCAGGCTAGGCTGTCTGTGCCAGTTTCTCTGCCAGTTGTGCCCACTGTCCTGCGTCTTTTGGAGGGCAGGAGAGCTCAGTGTGATGGGAAAGAGAGGGCTTTGCCTGGCTGCTTTAGTTTGGTGGGTTATTCACTGAACCCCTTTCCTGGGGTGTCAGGCTGGTCTAATATTCCCAGAAAGACATTGATCTCGGAAGAAAAATGAGCCTGTCTCGCTGTCTTTCTTTGCTCAGTTGAGATTGGCAAATGCTGAGTCTGGGTGGCCTTTTCTGTTGGGTGGGAGGAACATCAGTCATTATACAGCTGTGTTTTTCCTTCCATCTTGGGGTCCACAATTGGTTTGCTTCCTTATTGCCTTTCAGAGTTTGGTTGTTAGTTACATTATTTCCATGGTGTATAGCTGTGCTCAGCAAGGAAGAATTAGGAAAAGTAGGTCTATACCAGCCGTGGGCAAACTACGGCCCGCGGGCCGGATCCGGCCCGTTTGAAATGAATAAAACTAAAAAAAAAAAGACCGTACCCTTTTATGTAATGATGTTTACTTTGAATTTATATTAGTTCACACAAACACTCCATCCATGCTTTTGTTCCGGCCTTCCCGTCCAGTTTAAGAACCCATTGTGGCCCTCGAGTCAAAAAGTTTGCCCACCCTTGGTCTATACACTCTTGTGTGGACCAGAAGTCCCATATTATTTAATTTTCACAGAACAGCTAACCCTCAGATATTTGAATTTTTCATTTAAATATTAGGATCTTTCACTTATCTTTTTTGGCATACCGAATTTTAAAGCAGAACTGCAGTCCTATGACAACATTACATTATTCCTCTATTAGCAATTCTCTAAGACTTATTTTCAAGTTTTGGAGTGAAATTTTCTGGTAGCTCAACCAACCATAGCCTTACAGTACTTATTATTCACGCAGGCCTTCTATTAAAATGAGATTGAGCAGCTTTGCATAAAATCAAGAGGTAGGAAATGATAAAAAAAGACACAAATTAAATTTGTTCTTATATTTAAAAACATATTTTGGTGGAATAATATTATGTTTGATAAGCAAGATAATGCAAGCCCTGGAGTGTTGACATTATTGTGAATGTCTCCTTTAACAATAGATATAGATTGAGAGCAAAGAAAAAAATTTCATTTGGAGCAATATACTTTAACAAATAACTTCCCAACAAAGTTTTGCTAAGTTCTATAAAGACAAACAGAATTATTAATTAAACAATAGTCTTGGATTACCCATCCAGTATGGTCAAGTTGTGTATTTATGGGCTGTTATTAAAACTTTAAATTGGGAACCATTGAAAAATATGTGCATATTAACCTGTGCCCATCTTACAATATTTGCTTCCTAATTTTATTCAGTAAATTATTGTTATTTATAAACTTAATAACTTTGGTTCTGTGACATTTATGGGCATATATATGATCCACTTGATGCTAAGATATTTGTTAGGAAGGTAATATCAAATTAAAACTTGTTCATGGGAAATCAGTTTCATTTATATGTCCATGTTTCTACTAGTATATTGTGGAGAAAAGTGGGAATTACTAATTACAAGTGTTTCTGTCCATAAACACAATCATTGAATAACTGAAACATAAATTGCTCAGTATCAAAATTTGTTTAAATCATATGGCTCTGGAACAATCACTTTATATATTACTCACCGATTTTAAGTTATCATTACATTTCTGCCCTTAGATTTTCCAGCAATATGTATTTGATCCAAAATTTCTTTATCATTGAGTATGATGTGAATCTGTGAAGCAGATTGACTTTCCCCCCTTTTTCTTCCTTTGTAGTATCTAGAGCTAAGAGGATTTTCATCTGAACATTTACTCTGAGAAAATTTAATTCACTTTTCCAACTGCCCAGGATTAGTCAATTAGCAGCTATGGGAGCCCTTAAGGATCCATTCGCTCTCTCAGTTTAGTGTGCAGAACAAATTAGTATTTCCCAAAATAATACCAATTAAGCCAACATAAAAAAGTTAGTATCTATATTAATCTCAAGAGACAAGTTATAATATCTCTCCGAAAGAGCTGTCACTCAAGGACAATGCTTTTTAGCTTGCATAGTTATGCTACTTTTATATTGTACTCCTAAAGGCTGCTTTTCTAGATGTCAGCTACTATTCCTACCTCTGTTACTGCTGCTGCTGTGATGCACACACACACACTAACTGGTATGCATATACACATACACCACATACATTTAAAAAAATATAAACATTTTGGTATTTCATTTTGTCAACTGCACTGGGTAAGAGTGCAAAAGACATGTATTCTTTTTCTAGTTCTTTTTTTTTAGTACTGTGTGATCTTGGGAAATTTATTTCACTACTGTATGAGACATTTTCATCATTTGAAAAGTTAAAATATTGGACTAGGTCATAGACTGGCATACTTGGGCCCCTTGACCAGCCATCTGTTTTGGTAAAGAAGGTTTATTGAAACGCACTCACACTCATTCATTCACTTATGCAGGATCTAAAATTGCACTAACACAGACTCATCAGAGTTGAGTAGTTGAGAAAGACTGTATAGCCTGCAAACATAAATATTTACTGTCTGTACCTGTAGAAAATATCTGTCAATCATGGACTAGACAGATCATCAATAAGGTCCTTTCCAGGTATATGTATTTATTACTTACCAGTTAAGAAGATTTTGCTAAAAAAAAAAAATCTTAGTCTGCCTATCAAGTATGAGAATAAAATTTTTCAAATTAGTTTACTACTCTGAAATCTTATCTATGAATCCAAATGCAAAAATCAACATGTTCTGTTTAAATAGTGGAATTGTCTCAAGTGGTAGTCTGTTAAACATAAAGTGCTAACCAGTGGTAGTAATATTTTTAGCAATTTGTTCATTTTTCTAATGTTTTAATCTTATCCTAATTATAAGACATGTAGCCAAATCTTAAATCAATCTACATTTCTTGGGAGACTTTTATGCAAAGTTCATTTTTATCCACTTTGGGAAATTTAAAACCCAGCTGTACTCCTGAATTAATCAGAAATGGAAAAAAAATGAAATACAAGTGACTAAAATTAATAATTCATAGAAAATAAAATATAGATACATGAAAAAGGGTGTGTATGTATTTACATTAATTAGTAGAAGGTATGAACAGTGAAGATTTGAGTTTTATTATATCAAGGAGGAGGCCTGGCATTCATGTTCCATTGATGCATCAACAATGTGTTTTATTTTTCTGTGGCTTTCAAAGCACTTAAATGATAATATGTCAGTTAAGTGGCCACTGGGAAGTGATGAACTGTCCATTTTCAAATTAGTGAAAGACCTTAGTACCTATGATCAGGAACTTAAGTTTCACAAAGAGGCAATTTGGGGTTTACTGTAGCATTGTGAAGAAGAGAATGAGAGCATCAATTTATTGTAAAACTTTTGAACTGAAGAATGAGAATGCATTAAAGAGCACAACCTAAGTCATGCAAGAGAAACCAAGGATAAACTAACAACTGATCTCTTTCTCTTTTACTTCTCACAGAATCTTTGCCAGCTCAATTGTCTTGTGTTAACTTATATTTATTTAAATGTAGTTTATGTGTAACATTTTGGTAGATTTTTGGCAAAAATGGTCATGACTATTCCCTTCCCGATATCCACATCCCTGGTAATGTGAATTTGGAAGTCCTTCCATTAGAATGTGGAGTCCCTTTCCCCACTATTTATTTATTTATTTATTTATTTATTTATTCAGTTTTAAGATGATAATTCTTTTTTTAAAAATGTCTTTATTAAGTTATTACATATGTGTTCTTATCCCCACATTACCCCCCCTCCATGCCCTCACCCCCCTGGTGTCTGTGTCCATTGGTTAGGCCTATATGCTTGCATATAAGTCCTTTGGTTGATCTCTCCCCCTTACCCCCACCCTCCCCTACCTTCCCTCTGAGGTTTGATGGTCTGATCGATGCTTCTCTGTCTCTGGATCTGTTTTTGTTTATCAGTTTATGTTGTTCATTATATTCCACAAATGAGTGAGATCACGTGATATTTATGCCCACAATTTAAATCTGGCCTCATGATGTGGTTTGGCCAACTGAGTTCAATGGAATTGATTGCATGACAGTTTTGAGCAGACTTCAACAGGACTTGCATGCTTCTTCCTTTTACTCTCTGAAAGAGGATATCAATGACCTTCACCCCACAGTATTTTAAAAGCCCTCATGTAATCCCTCTCATATTGAAATGGGGCTAGCCTGTGTGTTCCATATAGTGCAGCAGAAGAGACAATATCTGACCTTCTAGACTAGGGTCATATGGGTATTATAGCTTTTGCTTTGGATTTTTTGATTATTGACATGGGTAAGCCCACCATGTTATGAGAATACTCAAGTAGTCTCATGGAGAGAGTTCAACGTGGAGAGAAATCAACTTGGCAGCACCAGCTTGACAACCATGTTGCTAAACTACCCTGAGGACAGATGCTCATGGCCCAGTCAGCCTAAAGATGACAGTAGCTGCAGGTGCCTCTGACTGCAGCCTCATGGAAACCCCGGACACTTCTACCCAACTGAACTGCTCTTGAATTCCTGCCCCACAGAAACTTGATTAGGGCTCTTCTTAAACCATTATATTTTGTGTGTTTGTTACACAGCAATTATTAACTAATACACAGTAACCAAATAGTGTGCACAGGCTTTAGTTACACTAGGAACTATGGCTGGTCCAGGTGGCAGAGGCAGTATGTGCATGTATAACACTTTTAAATCTCTCTAGTTTGAGAACAAATTTATTATTTCCCTGCCATGAGTAAATACTGATTATGTTTCCCCACTTTTTGCCTCTCCTTTATCTTCCTTCACTTATAAATTTTATTAGATTATATTGACTGTATTTTACTTTATGTTTTTGTTATTTATATATTACTAGAGGCCCGGTGCACAAAATTCTTGCAAGAGTAGGCCTTCCTTCCCCCAGCTGCCAGCACTGGCTTCCCTCTGGCACCTGAGACCTGGGCTTCCCTCACAGCCCCAGCTTTGTCCCATTCTAATTAGCATATTAGGCTTATATTATTATAGCTAATAATTATTATGACATTTAGTATTATTTGATTTATCAGCTTTAAATATCTTTTGAAACCTGGCTTTTAAAAGAGAAGTTTGGTATATTTACACTATTACAAAAATTCTTGTCACCTTTGAATTCTCAAAATTTGTTAGTTATAGGAGTGCTTCATTATCAATATTTTTATGATAATATTAACCATATTTACATTTCTTTCTGTCCTTGAACTTTATAGGCTTTTTGCTATTTTTACCATTAATCTCTTAGTTGGCTGAGATTTATTCCTTAATAGTTTCCTCAAGAAGACTCATGGGATTTAAATTGTGTGTATGATCAAAACAATTTTGTCTTATCTTTATACATGAATGACTGGGAATGAAATAATTGGGTCACAGTTTCTTTAAAGTTTTTAGAATCATTGCTTTAATGTGTTCTCATTTGTCTACTGCTATGATAGAGAAATCTGAGGTCAGCCTGATTTATCTTACATTAAGAGGTAGTTTAATATTTTTGGTGAGATGCCAAAGGGTTCTTAATTTTGTTTCTGTTTTTTTTAATTTTATTTTTTATTGAAGTATATTGGTATACAATATTTTATTGGCTACATTAGTTTAGGTGTACAATATAGTGATTTAATATATTTTCACCTTACAATGTGCTCACTCCACTAATTCTAGTAATCATCTGTCACAATATAAATTTATCACAGTGTTATTGACTATATTCCCCTGCCCTTTTCAGCCATCCCCAACCTTTTTTCTCTGTTTCTGAGTCAGTTTTTATTATACTTTGTTTTTAGATTCCACACATAGGTAAAACCACATAATATTTGCCTTTCTCTGCCAAACATATTTCACTTAACATAATACCCTCTAGGTCCATCCAGATTGTCCCAAATATGACAACATTTCATTACTATTTATATATTCATATTCATATATATATATATATATATATATCACACCTTTATCCAGTCATTTAGTAGTGAGCACCTAAGTTACTTCCATATCTTGGCTATTGTAAATGATGCAACAATGAACATAGGGGTGCATATATCTTTTGAATTCATATTCTTGTTTTTTTTGGATAAATATCCAGAAGTGGAATTGCTGGGTCTTATTATATGCCTATTTTTAGTTTTTTGAGGAATCTTAATACTGCTCTTCAAAAAGGCTGCACCTATTTCAGTTCCACCAAGAATGCACAATTTTTGTCTCCACATCCTTGTCAACACGTTATTTATTAACTCATTGATAATAGGTATTCTGACAAGAATGGTAGTATCTCATTACTATTTTGATTTGCATTTTTCTGATGATTAATTATGTTGAGCATCCTTTCTTACATCTGTTGTCATCTGTATGTTTTGTTTGCAGAAATAATTTTTCATGTCAAAGGCATTTCTCCAAAGGGTTCTTAACTTTTTTTAACAGAAATATAACATTTACTTAGTGTTGAATGTAACTGTCATAAAAGAGCTATATGAGATAGGTATAATTCTAATTCCCATTTTACAGATGGAAATGCTGTTCCCAATGCCATACAGGAAGTAAGTGACTCTTTGATCTCATTTTGAAAGTTAAAAGCAACTGCATGATGAATAGTCTTTCAATGTATGGGTGATACAGCAGGGGGATACATGGCAAATGATTAAATAAGTGACTTGAAAGATTGAACTGATTGTCCCTTCCTTCCTTCTTTCCTTCCAAACTTCTCTGTTTCCCTCCCCCTCCCTTCCTCTTTTCTCTTTCTTCCTTTCACACATAAATTATGTCATGGTGGCTATAAACAAATATCTCAAAATTTCACATCATTCTGGACAAGGCCCTAGAGATAGAGAAGCAAAACTGATTGGCAACAGTACTAACTATTGCGGACAGTTGGTTTGCAAATAGTCAGAGATTTATTTCATCTTATTTATCTTGCTTTAGGGTATATTTGGAATTTCAAGTGGGAGGTGCTTCTTTGCAATGTATCACTTCTAATTCATCACATGTACTGCATTTTTGTGTGTTCAGTGGCTCATAAAAAAGAGCTGACCTAAGAGACATCCACAACATTTGCAGAACTACTTTTTATGATCTAAAGTGTTTTCAAATAACAGTTTTCAGGCTGAGGGAAGAATTGGAAATGTACCGAAATGTTTAGACATCTCTCTCAACTATAGGGATTTTTGTTTGTTTGTTTGTTTGTTTGTTTGTTTGTTTTGTGTATGTCTGATATGAAATAGTTGTTCTATAGGCAGAGATTTGGGAGTAAATGTTTGAAAGAAAATTCTAAAACATGGTTTACTAACATCCATTAAGGAAGCAGTCCAGGTTATTAAACTAGAAATTTACACTGTGGATTTTTAAAATGGTTTCTTATCTCCCATAGGAGAGAACATTTGGCTGACCCACTCTCTTCGAATAATTAAAAGAAGGGGTATGATTTCGCCTTTAAGTGAATTTCTAAGGTAAGCACTTTACTAGTATTAGCACTTGGTATGCTTATCATTTCAGGGCATATGCACTTGTCAGTCCATATTTGATCCACTCTTGGGCCAGTGTGCCAATATGACCAAAAGTGAGAGGGCTGCTGCAGTACCACAGCACTATGACATTCTTTGTGATTTTCTTTAGCTAGGTTTGCTTTTTGTTAATCTCCCACTGAGTTTAATTTCTTCTCTAGAGTAGAAAGGGTCACTATGTGGATTGATATTAGAAATAACTCTGCTTATTAGTATTTAGTATTACATAGAAGATGGTAAATGATAAAACATATCTATTTGGAAACTTACCATATGAAATGTGTTACTTACCTATAGTTCTTAGAAGGTGATAAACTGCTCTGTGTCTACCAGGTAATCTAGAAGTGAGTCGCAAATACTTGTGATGGTTTTCAGCCAAGATCACCACTTACTATGTAATGGTGGACATATAATCTAAGTTGTCTTACTCAAAAAAAGAAAAGGTTTATTTCACAGTTGAAAAGGAGATAAAGTTTGTTTTCTCTCTCCTTTGGAAATAAAAGTTGTCGCCATGGCTGATGGCAGTTATCCTATAACCATGAGGGCAGGCAGTAGCTTAAGATAAAGCTGACCCAGAAATAGGCAAATTAAGAAAATTATGGGGCCCTGTTCATACCACACCTGATGATAATCTACCTTCAGATAATAAATGTCTATACTTTATGCCAATTTGAGGTAGTATCTTTTGGAATAAAGTACAACTAAAATATTCTAATAAACAAAATCTCTTATGGGGTTTCTCTAAGACTTCAGTAAGATCGTTCATATGAAATTATTACTAGAGTGTTGGGAGTAGTAACCTAATATATTTGTTTATTTTTAATATAACTGGGAGAATGCTGCCACAGGGAATCTAAGTATAAACAGACATACAACTTTTATAGGTTAATATATCAAAATTCTTTTTAAAATCAAATATATCTCTCTGATTTTAGACAGATAAGATATTCTACTTATGTCATAGATCAGACCACCAAAATCTAGACAGAAGCTGGTAAGCTCTGGTGTTTTCTTTTTCCTGATCCAACTTCTTTCCAGTACATGTCACAGTTCTTACTGTGGAATAAAGGTGATATTCTACATCAGTCTGACCTAAGTAACTAATTGCAGTGGACATTTGTGTATGAATATGAATTTGTCTATTTGTGTACGTTTGTGTATGTGTATGCACACGCATGCGCCTATGTGTGTGCATCTGGACTCTCCATATGTAGTCATCCACTTCCAGTTATAACACCCAGAACATTGTAGAGAGAGAATCTGTTCCTCTCTATTCTACCCAGGTGGTCTGAGGAGCGCTTCACCCACTGCCCCTACGTTGAAACATGTGTTCAAAGTCCAAGTGAAATCAGGACATAACTTTCTCTCTGGCCAGGAGTGAACATATGACTCCAGGCATGTCAATAAGGACCAACCTGCATTGGGATCACCAGGCTTTTGCTAAAGCAGCTGGAGAGCAGTGCTCTCTCCCCTGGCACTCTGGAGTTTGAAAGCCTGTGTGGCTAGAGCTGCCATAGCTGTGCGGAGCCTGGGGCTTCATACCACTGATTTAGCTTCTCAGGCAAGAACTTCTATATTTGTTTCCCTCCTCTCTTCTTTGCTATGTACCCATGTTCAAATCTTTATAACTCACCTGTTATTTCATGGAAAAAGTGAATTAAAGTGGGGATCATATATAGAAGGCCCAGTGTTGGGATACATCAGTGAGCAAAAACCCTGCCTTTGAGGAACCCTCAAAAAATGTTTACAAGGCATGTTGCAATGCAATTAAAATAGCAAGGCCCCGAATATCTGCATTTCAAATTGTTCAACTATGAGGAACTGTATCAATGCCCCCCCTTCTATAATGCATTTAAAGAGAGTTGCATGCATATTTTTTTCTGTAGAAAAAGTTGTTAACTTGGTTATCAACTCATAAAAGCATGTTAAGAGCTACTATTAGATTTATCACCTCTCCTTCATTTTTTCACAGCACCCAAATAGTTAGGAAATTAAGGAGCTTCAAGATTTCTAAGTCTGCAGATAAAAAATTAAGCTATTCAGCTCCATGCAACTGAAGAATGTGTCCCCAGCAGGAGGAAGGAGGCTTGCATGCATTTTCTCAATGAAACTGCTCATGATGACCAATATCTAGATAGAAGGAAGCTGGCAGTCTTTGGACTTATGAAGACTTTATCAAAGATAAATATAGAATTGCTGAATTCTATATTTTGGGGGATGCTGATAAAAACAAAACAAGCAAAAACCAAAATAGAAAACAAAACAAAACCCTCTCTGTCCCTAATAAATGGGAAATAAAGTTATTAATTCATCACTTCTCCATTTTTAAATAAAATTATTTTCCATTTATTAGGGAATGAAAATCAAAGAGCCATTAACAGAAGAGAGTCAGAATCAGTTTTGTGCTATCATAACAGGATGCCTGACCACTCTACCGGAGAAGATAATAATATGTTAAGAACTAGGCCAAGAAGCTTTTCCCACCAAGCTCAAACCTTAGAAATGTTAATTCCACCCAAGAACAGCAGGGTGGTTTTCTTTCTAGGGGGAGGGTGATGGGTAGTCTATTTTGATTTTAAGTTTAGAAGGTAGGGTGTCATTTGTCCCTGAACTCTAAATGTAAATGAGCTCTTGATGGAATGGTGGCTGCCTAACCTACAGTAAGGAAAACTGCTGAAAGATGACAAAAATGGCAGGAATTAATGCTGAAGATTTTGCCAGAGGGAATGCAGAGTGAAAAAGAGAGGATCTGATTATACATTCAGGGATGACTGGTGAACCTCCCAAAGTTCAGAGGTTCAGTTTAGATATCTATCTCAACATTTAGCTGCTCATTTGAAGCTTTGCCAAGCCCAAGGGAATATAGTCTGTTACAGAAACTGTTGACAATTTCTGAAGATCATTGGGGCTCACAGAGGACCACTTGCTTGTTTTTGCATTTCTCTTCACTCCATCTCAAGAAGAAAGGGTTACCAAGATACTGCATTGTAGTTAGAATTTTCTGTTACTGCAGATCTTGCTATTGCTGTTACCCCCGGGGTTTCTAAAATAGAATGGAATTTTACTACATCAAGAACATTACTACTTTTAAAACTTTTCAGTACCAAATCAATGGATCATAAAATAAAGGGAAAGTAAAAGTTAAAATATCAATATCCTAAATTCATGGGAATTTTTATTGGCTCCATTTGTTTTCAAAAAGATGTTTGGTAAATTAGTGAATAATTAGATCATCTCTTTTTAAAAGAGTCATTTGGCTCCTCTACCTAATTATAGTTGAATAAACTTTTTGTTGTTTGACATCACAGGCTGTAGGAATCATTCCATTGCCAGGCATTCAGCTAAAGATTTTATAGTCACTATTTCATTTCATTGTCACAGAGTTTGGCAGATTGAAAAACAGTAAACAAAGCAAAACAATACTCTCACACAAAACAAATTCCAACAGAAGCAGGTCTATTTCTGTCTGCTGCCAAAATTAATAATGATCTTTGTATGCTTACTATACTGTAGCCCCGCAGTATCAGCATCACCTGGAAGCTTGTTAGAAATAGGGAATCTTAAGGGCACCTCAAACATATTTCATGAGAGATGTATTTTAGCAAGTTCCTGGGTGATTCCTGTGCATATTAAACTTGAGAGAAATATTCTTCACTACATTTTCATTTTTTCTTGATAATGAAATTTTGTTGGCACAACTGTAAGTTTTTAAGCACAAATACCTATTTCTTTTTAATTCAAAATTAAAATATCTTATTTTTTTGATTATGAGTATATATGCCTACTTAAAAATGAAAATAGTCATGAATCTATACTAGTAAAAGGGTAATATGCTAATTAGACCAGATGTCTTCCAGCCGTCTTTCCGGACAAAGCCACGGTGGTGGGGGCCAAGGCAGAGGCAGTTAGGGACAATCAGGCCAGCAGAGGAGTTAGGGGCGATCAGGCAGGCAGGCAGAGGCAGTTAGGGGTGACCAGGCAGGCAGGTGAGGGCAGTTAGGGGCGATCAGGCAGGCAGGCAGAGGCAGTTAGGGGTGACCAGGCAGGCAGGTGAGGGCAGTTAGGGGCGATCAGGCAGGCAGGCAGAGGCAGTTAGGGGTGACCAGGCAGGCAGGTGAGGGCAGTTAGGGGCGATCAGGCAGGCAGGCAAGCGGTTAGGAGCCAGCAGTCCTGGATTGCAAGAGGGATGTCCGACTGCTGGTTTAGGCCCGATCCCTCAAGGGTCCTGGATTGGAAAGGGTGCAGGCTGGGCTGAGGGACACCCCCTAGTGCACAATTTCATGCACCAGGCCTCTAGTTTATAAATAAGAAAATAAAATATCTCATCATCTTATTTCTTGAAAATGAACTTTTTTTACAGTATAAAATAATCAAAGGAATAAATGTACTTTTACCACAAAACTAAAAAACAAACTAACAAAACAAATCATTTACTTAGTAAAGATATCTTAGGAGAAATCATAACTTCATTTATAAGAGTTAGTGTTACAGAATTTACCAGGCAACCAGAGAATACACAGGAGTACGTGGAGATCCAGGAAAAACCCATTTATTTTCAGATATTTTACATGTACTAGTACAGTGACTCAGGGGTCAGTTTTCCAAATCCTGAGTGAGTCAGTATGGAGAAAGCTCTTCCTTTATACCCTTTGGTTTCTTTGTCCCCCAAATATGGATGGGACTTCTGGACCTTTTTCAGGCTTTGCAAAAAGCCCCGTGTTATGGGATGGGGGCCGTGAGACCACACCTAAAGGCCTGGCCTGGTGCCAGCACTAATACCCCCCTCCGGGGGTTGTGTATTGTTCATGGTTTATGGCTTCTGTAAAATGGGAGGACTTAGGTAAACAGGTCTTGCAAGACCAGATTGTGGAGAAAGGGGCAGTGACTTGATTATTGGCTATCAAGAATGTACATTAGGTTACTGGCACAGATTCAGATTGCTGCCCCCCCCCCCCCAATGTCTTATTTTCCCCATCATTAGGAGATTTAATTTTTTAAAGCATTGTAATATCTGACACTTTTAAGTGAGATTTCATAAGGAAAATTTTGAAAGCTATAAGGAGGGGGATAATGTGGAATTCTTTGAATTTCTGTTCTAAAATATTATACATACAGTTTATTCAAACATGTATTTTTCCTAACCCATCTCTCCTAATACATTGTCCCTTTTTACCTCCCCTCACATACACTGTTAATACTTAGCACAGGCAGAAACCATGAAGAGAAAGCTTGACAGAATTTTGTACATAAAAATTGGTGGATCAAAGTGATACAGGATTTTTCGACTGGAACACACTGTGTTCTCCTGGGCAGGATGGTTCCTGGGATTCTTTGTCCTTCAGAGTTGAAGAATGAATCCACATACGGAAGATGGTATAGCAAAGGTGGAAATTTATTGAAGAACAAGTACAGACTCCCAGGTGGAGAAGGGAAAAGAATCTCACAGTACAGACTCCCACAAGGGGAGGGGAGAAGAGTCCCACCAAGTTCCTGTAAGTCCCTGTGTCCTGATATCCCTTCTGATTGGTCAATATTCCCTTTTAAATTGGTTACTATAGTAATTCCTGAGCTCAAAGGTCAAACTTCACTGGGACTTGGGAGGCCCTCCTCCCTCATTGTTCTCCTATTCCTTCTGGGCTTTCTTCCTCCTTCTTTATTTTGAAAATATAGACCTTTTGTTACTCCCAGTTCCCTTATCTTATGTAAATGTAACTCTTGCTGCTCCCTTGTCTTATGGAAATGTAACTGCCCCAGGCTCCCTTTTGTTATGGAAATGTACCCTCTCCCAGCCCTGTGTTTTTTCCATGAGGACCCTTAATTTAAAAAATTCCCTAAACCTGCCTATATCCCCCTAAAATTCCTATTTCAAAAGCATAACCCAATCAAATATCAGATGTCTAAAACTGCAATGTTTATGAGAAATAAAGCATACTATTTTATATAGTAATACAAATAAATAAAAAGCATAAATGTTCCAATGGGAAAATATAATAAATTTGAAAAAATATAAACAAGTGAAAGAATATACCGTGTTCATGGATTGGTAAAATCAACATCATTAAAATGTCCATACTACCCAAAGTGATCTATAGGTTCAATTTCAGTCTCCATTAAAATATCAACAGCATATTTCGCAGACCTAGAACAAAACTCCCAAAATTTATATGTAATAAAAAAAGACCCTGAAAGCTGCAGCAATTCTGAGAAAGAATTTTGCTATACCATCTTCCGTATGTGGTATCTCAATACCAGATATCAAGCTGCATTACAAAGCCACTGTTCTCAAAAATGCCTGGTACTGGCACAAGAACAGACATATAGATCAATGGAACACAACAGAGAACCCAGAGATCGACCCAAGTTGGTATGCTCAATTAATATTTGACAAAGGAGGCAAGAGCACACAATGGAGTCAAGACAGTCTCATCAATAAATGGTGTTGGGAAAATTGGACAGATACATGCAAAAAAAAAAAAAATGAAACTAGACCACCAACTTACACCATACACAAAAATAAACTCAAAATGGATAAAGGACTTAAACATAATACAGAAACCATAAAAATCTTAGAAGAATCCAAAGGCAGAAAAATATCAGACATATCTCATAGAAATATCTTTACTGATAGATCTCCTAGGACAATGGAAACTAAATAGAAAATAAATAAATGGGACAACATAAAAAAAAAAAAAAAAGCTTCTGCACAGGAAAAAAAACCATCAACAAAACAACAAAAGAGCTCACTGCAGGGGAGGACATATTTAATAAGGGTTTAATCTCCAAAATTTATAGGGAACTCATAAAACTTAACAAAAAGAAGATAAACAATCCAATAAAAAAATGGGCAAAGGACCTAAATAGACCCCTTTTGAAAGTGAACTTATAGAAGGCCAAGAGACATATGAAAAAATTCTCAAAGCCACTAATAATCTGAGAGATGCAAATCAAAACAATGAGGTACCATCTCACACCTGTCAGAATGGCTATCATCAACAAATCACCAAAGACAAGTGCTGGCTAGGATGTGTGGAAAAAGGGACCTTCGTGCACTGCTGGTAGGAATGCAGACTGGTGCAGCCACTGTGGAGAACAGTATGGAATTTCCTCAAAAAATTAAAAATGGAACTTCCATTTGACCCAGTAATCCCACTTCTAGGATATATCCCAAGAAAGGAGAAACACCAATCAGAAAGGAATATGCATCTCTATGATTGTAGCAGCATAATTTACAATAGCAAAGTGCCTAAGAAAACAGCCTAAGTGCCTATCAGCAGAAGAGTGGATTCAAAAACTGTGGTACATCTACACAATGGACTACTAAGCTGCTGTAAAAAGGAAGGTATTCCTACCATTTGCAACAGCATGGATGGACCTGGATAGCATTATGCCAAGCAAAATAAGCCAGTTGGAGAAAGATAATATCACATGATCTCACTCATTTGTGGAATATAATGAACAACATAAACTCATGAACAAAAATAGGTCCAGAGACATAGAAGCATTGAACAGACTGTCCAACCTCAGAAGGAAAGAAGGGGAGGGTGGCAGTGGTGGTGGGGGGTGGGGTAAGTGATCAACCGCAAGACTTGTATGTGTGGATGCAGATAAGCATAACCAATGGACACAGACACTAGGGGGGGCGAGGGCATGTTGGGGGGGGGTTGGGAATAGCTGGGGAGAGGTCAATGAGGGAAAAAGGAGACATATGTAATACTTTAAGCAATTTAGAATTGACATTTTTAAAAAATAATCATAAACAACAAAAGAAATAAAAATGGTAAGCTTATAAGAACCTTATTTTGCCCTATCTTAGGAGAAATCATAATTTCATTCATAATTGTTAGATTAATATTTTAAAGCATTATAATATCTGAGACTTCTAAATGAGATTTCAATAAGGAAAATTTTGAGACTGTTAAATGAGAATTCAATAAGGAGAATTTAGCATCAAACAACTGCAAAAGCATTTTTTCCATGTATTAAAGAATATTAAAAGCAAAGATTATGAGGAAATGTAGCTCCTTACACTTATAATTAGTTTTAAATTGGTACATTTCTAAAGCGCAATTGGGTGATATATATCAAAACATTAATAATAAGCACACATATTTATTCATTAAATTTCATTTCTAAAACTTATGCTAAGAAACTGGAAATTTTATAAATATGTTTATTAAAGCAGCTTTTATAATAATATATAATTAAAAGATAATGTAGACACTCAATAATTTAGGATTTAAGTTATAATAGATTTATACAATAGAATGATGAAAAGCATTAAAATTATATTTTTAAAAGATATTTTTATTTTATAAGAATATGCATGGGATTGAGAAAAAAATCACGATTCATTCTTTGAGTGAGAATATATATAATTGTATCATTTTGAATTGCTTTCTATTTTGTAAACTTTCAAATATGGCCATTCTACATCTAACAATTTTTTAAATCATCCAATTAAAAAAAAAGGTTATTTCACTTGGAATGAGATATCCACCCAGAATATATTTTATTCATTCTATGTTATCAAGATAACAGTGTAGTGTTAAACAAGGCTTTTAATAATTGTAGAAGGAAGGAGACAGAAGAGTTCCATATTATGGTGGTACTGGGGATGTGTCTATTCATATCCAAGTCAACATCTCTGAGGTCATGGTCTGGTATCAAGTCAACTGTCATCAGTTATCCAAACTGAGATGACTGAAATACTTGTAGCCGAAACCTCACAATCCATAAAAGTTTATGCTCTTCCAGAGAAGGCTGTCCCTTCACTTATTATTAATCATTTCACTTTGTGCATGTGCACAAGTGAAATCACTAACAACAAGATAGAAACAAGAAATATTTTTGTCCTCCATTATTTATCTACTAGTATCTATGTGTCTATCTACCTGTCATCTCTAAATTGTAATGGATGGCTTTAACTTTTTGGTCCATCATTCATTACTTCCTTCATTTTTTCTGAGTTAAGCTACAAAGCTGAGAAGATGGGGAACACACATGTGCATACTCTAAAGTGGGGTCCTAGACATATTAAGGCAGTATAATAAGCATTGACCATTCTTTTTCATAAAAGGGGATAATGGAGAGGAGTATTCCTTTTTTGGAATCTGTATGTTTTCTACCACCTCAACTACCAAGACAATGTGGTAGCAGGAGGGGTTGTGCATAAGAAACGGCAGGATGGACAGGAGAAAAAATGGCGACCAGCAGGAAGGTAGGGAGGGAGAGAGTGTGAGAGTGCAAGGAAGTGATAGAGGAGTGTGTGGACGTGTGTGG
>NW_005370488.1:647273-651455 GCF_000412655.1 Myotis brandtii | reverse complement strand
AAACGGCAGGATGAGGACAGGCAGGCAAAAAGCAGAGAATGACATTTCATCATAGTTTTAATGCTTACTGAGATGCAGGAAATTGTAGGGGTGCACTATACTGTTAACAGAAAGATATGTAGAAAACATTCTTGAGAGAACTTAACATGAGATCAGGTGAACTGAGCCAGTTAGTAGGGAAAGCGTGAGAAAAGCGGGCAGCGAAGGGAAACATTTTTATGTATACTTTTACAATTTGGCTGGACAAGAATGAATGAAGGTCCAAAGGCTAAAAAGGGGAACATTTGTGAGTCACCTCACAGGAGGCTATTTCCCTGGGTGAGGGGGACTGTGTGTTATAAGGCAGCACCTTCAGAGAAGTCCTGAGAAGTAACCAGATTGCAGGCCTGCAAAAGAAAGTTAACTGTACTGTTACAGAATTTACCAGGTAGCTGGAGAATACACAAGAGTACTCAGAGATCCAGGAAAAAAACCATTTATTTTCAGATATTTCACATGTACTAGTACAGTGACTCAGGGGTCAGTTCTCCAAATCCTGAGTGAGTCAATATGGAGGAAGCTCTCCCTTTATACCCTTTGGTTTCTTTGTCCCCCAAATATGGATGGGACTTCCGGACCTTTCACAGGTTTTGCAAAAGCCCTGTGTGTTGGGATGGGGGCTGGGAGATCACACCTAAAGGCCTGGTCTGGTGCCAGCGCCAGTGCTGATAACCGCCTCCAGGGGTTGTGCATTGTTCATGGTTTATGGCCTCTGTAAAATGGGAGTACTTAGGGAAACAGGTCTTGCAAGACCAGATTGTGGAGAAAGGGGCAGTGGTTAATTATAGGCTATCAAGAATGTACATTAGGTTACCGGCACAGATTCAGATTGCTAGCCCCCTCAAAATGTCTTATTTTCCCCATCAGTACAGTGAGGATCCCCCCTACTCCCCAAGATTGTGAAGAACCTGCTAGAGTACCTTCCATGACAGAGGATGTTGTATAGTCAGGAAGGACTCAGCAGCTAAGTAAACATCCCTGCAACTTTTCCCTCTAATCTCTCCTCTCCTTCATCTGACCCTAAGGAGAAAGACAGGGGAGATGAAGAGTGAAGTACAGACCAAAAACCTTCTCCTATACTGCTGGCCATTGAGCCACTTCTCATTTCAGATGTGTAGGGCATGGAAAATCTTTAATTTGCTTGTGAGATTAAAATGTTTATTTAGAGTAGACTGAACTTCTAAATACCATGAAAATGAAACTGTTCCAAGACTCTGCTCAGAGATGGAAATGACTACAAAGGTGTGGGATCCGTTTGAGTTGTGTCTGCAGTGAGAAGAAGAGATCTAGTGAATCATGCTGAAGACATTTGTAAGAGAGAGAAAAAATACGGTTACTTGACTGCACCCTGTTGAGTTCAGGCAACTCAAAACACTGCTGTGTATATGGGGTCACTCACTTACAAATACGCTTTGCACTAATTACTTTCTTTTAAAATAAAGTGTTCCCAAACCCTCTGAACATATCTCATACAAATGCAAAGTAAGGCATTTTCTGTTCAATATAACTTCCAGGAACTGCAAACACATTAATCCATCAACAAATAGGTATTTTACATTCATTCATTTAAATATATATTGAGTACTGCAAATAGGCACTAGGGCTATAAATATGGGCCTAGAAAGTTGTACATTTCATATTTCATATAAAACTTAATACCGCAAAAATGAACATGCTTTGAGATTTCCACTTGTTAAACATCATATTTATTGTTTAGACAGATAAAGGTTATTAAAGTGCTCTTGCTAACCTCACCATTGGAGTAAGGTGAGAAATTGAACTTAAGTATTGAAAAAGGGTGGAATATGATTTATTCACTAAGAGAAATACAGATAAAGTACCATGAATGTCAAAAGAAGAATCATATGAAAATGTGAGGCATTTCAGGCACAGGGAATCACAAAGGCCTATCAAATTAGTGTCACAATACTGATCAGGGATTCAGTATTTCACAATCTAATTGCCCTAACCCTAGTCTTACATCTTCTACTCCAGCAATAGTAGCAGCTTCATGTCTGAGGTCCTTCTGAGACTCTGCTCTCCCCCCACCTCACCATCCTATATAATAAAAACCTAATATGCTAAGTGTCCACTCATCTGGTTGTCCGTTCAACCAATAAAAGTGTAATTTGCTAATGATATGCTAAGGCTGCTCAACAACTCGCTATGACATGCACTGACCACCAGGGGGCAGATGCTCCAACCGGTAGGTTAGCTTGCTGCTGGGGTCCGGCCAATTGGGACTGAGTGAGATTGTCCGGACATGCCCTGGAGCTCTCCCACAGTCCCTCCCCGGCTGGCAAACCTCCCTGGCACTGATTGTGCACCGGTGGGGTCCCTTGGCCTGGCCTATCCCCTCTCTCAATCCGAGACCCCTCAGGGGATGTCGGAGAGCCTGTTTCGGCCTGACGACGGAACAACCAGTCGCTATGATGCGCACTGACCACCAGGGGGCAGATACTCAATGCAGGAGCTGCCCCCTGGTGGAAAGTGTGCTCCAACAGGGGAAGCGCCGCTCAGCCAGAAGCCGGGCTCACAGACTGTGAGAGGGCACCGGCCGGGCTGAGGGACTCCCCAAGTGCACCAATTTCATGCACTGGGCCTCTAGTATCTCCATAACTGCCCTTGGGTTAGGATATATTGTCCCCTTCATCGAGAGTGGGAAATTACCTTTTCTCCTGTCTCCATTCTGCTGACTTTTGATCACATATTATCTCTATTCCCATTCCCTTCAATTCGGTACATCCCTCCATGGACATTAGGTTCAAATGTAATAATAGTGAAAAAGGCAGAGATTCATTCTAAAGCCAAAAGACTGAAATCTATGTCCTGAGTCTGCTCCTTACTCTTCATGTTAGTGTAGTGGCTAAAAAAATACTTTTCCTCCCACCTTCTAAGTTCTTCTAGATGGGCTAATAATCAAAGTGACATAAATAGGTTAACAGGAGAAAATGTCTAAAGTTTATTATAGATGTATGTGCCAGGAAGGTGTCATAATATAGGAGAATTCCCAAAATACATTAGGCAGTAGAGGTTTATATGTCATTATGAACAAATGAGAAAGGGGGCAGGGGTCTGAGATTGAACACACGTAGCAGGTAAATTCCTGCTTGACAACCTAGAAAAAAAAAATGGGACGTAGAGGTGATCTAGTGACAGGCACCTGCTTGAAGCCATCCTATCTACCATACTTATTTCAAATTAGCTAAGGTGAGTGTGCTAAGATTTCCCTCTTAGAGTAGGTTTTTCTACCTAAATCTCTTGGGCAGGAAATGGAAGATTAAATTCTTTTTTGAGTCTTTTATTTCTTTTTATAAAAAATATTTTTATTGATTTCAGAGAGGAAGGCAGAGAGAGAGAGAGATAGAAACATCAATGATTAGAGAGAATCATTGATCAGCTGATGCCTGCACACACCACATGAGGATAGAGCCCACAACCCATACATGAGCCCTGAACTGGAATAGAACTGTGACCTCCTGGTTCATAGGTCAATGCTCAACCACTGAATCACACCAGCCAGGCTGAGTTTTTTGTTTCTTAATAACCAGCTTAAAAATCATGATCCTGAAAGGAAGTTTTTGAGTGGCAAACTTTGGTTCCCTTCATTAGCTATTCATTTAATATCCTGAGCTTCATTTTACTTTTCATATGAAACATCTCTAGCAGTTATTAATATAATGTAAAGTATGATTTTTTAAAAATACTTTATAGACTATAATAAAACATCTATAAACATTTTCTAAAACATTCAGAATTAAATCAGTCATGTTGCTGTAACACATTGCATTTAAGTGTATCTTAACACTTTATACCACAACTAGAGGCCCGGTGCACAAAAATTTGTGCCCTCGGGGGGGAGGGGGGGTCCCTCAGCCCGGCCTGTGCCCTCTCGCAGTCTGGAACCCCTCGGGAGATAATGACCTGCTGGCTTAGGTCTGCTCCTGGGTGGCAGAGGACATGCTCAATCCCTAGGTGCAGCCCCTGGTCGGGCTTAGAGCAGGGTTGATTGGGGAGTTGGGGCGCCACCCCCTGTCATGCACAGAGCAGGGCGGATCAGGAGGTTGCGATGCCACCCCCATCACACTCAAGGGTAGGGCTGATTGGGGGGTTGGGGCACCGCCCCCTATCACACTCAAGGCA
>NW_005370488.1:622984-646655 GCF_000412655.1 Myotis brandtii | reverse complement strand
GCTGGCGGGTGACTGAAGCTCCCAACCGCTCCTTTTTTTCTTTTTCTTTTTTTTTTTCTGGGCCAGCTTTAGCTCTGAGGCCTCGGCTGCTGAAAGCAGGTTTCTGGCCTTTGTTTACCTTCTGTATTTGATACAATGTTGTGGTCCGGCAGGCTGAAGCCTGGCTAAGTAAAGCAGGTTTCTGGGGTTTTGTTTAGCTTCTATATTTATAACAATGTTTCAAACTGCAAGCTCAGAGGCCGGCAGCGCAGGCGGGGAAGGTTGGCTTCCTCTGTCACTGAAGCAAGCAAGCCTCATGTTCGCTTCGAGCTGCCTGGCTGCTGGCCGCCATCTTGGCCTGCAGTTAATTTGCATATCGCCCTGATTAGCCAATGGGAAGGGTAGCAGACATACGGCTAATTACCATGTTTCTCTTTTATTAGATAGGATAGTTTCAATTTATTTTTTCTTTCCCACTAGACCAGCCATGGGCAAACTATGGCCTGCGGGCCGGATCCTGCCCATTTGAAATGAATAAAACTAAAAAAAAAAAAAAGACCGTACCCTTTTATGTAATGATGTTTACTTTGAATTTATATTAGTTCACACAAACACTCCATCCATGCTTTTGTTCCGGCCCTCCGGTCCAGTTTAAGAACCCATTGTGTCCCTCGAGTCAAAAAGTTTGCCCACCCCTGCACTAGACAATGAATTCCTAAAGAGGAAGACTTATTCTCATTTATCTTTGTAGCCCAATCTACAGCATGGATGCAAGGAGGTTAGTTAGGGAGTATTTCAGGTTAGAGGAATAAGACAAATATTAGCTAAAAAATTAATTAGATGTCTAAAATAAATGTGAATATAAGGTTTTACAATAATTTACAAGTTGTAGTGATGTAGAAATATGACCTAACTTGTTTACAAGGATGTTTAAGATGCTTAGAAAAAAATGGGTAAGCAGGAAGCCAATCTTATATGATACCATTTTATCTTTTACATAAGTGAGATAAAAGGTCTGTGTAAAAAAAATTTTGAAGCATACATTGTCTTTTTCCTCATATACCAAGAGACTGGATTTCCAATAAAGGGTTGAATGACCTTAGGAGTTTAATTAATGTCTGTGATGCTCTCTTCATCTAAAGTGGTGGTAAAATCTTTGTTCCATTTCATAGGATGTTAAAGACCAAGAGAATTATACATATGAAAAGCTTGGAATTTTTTAATTCTTTTTAGGAAGGTCTTCTAATTTCCAATTCTATGCTGTTTCCACATCAGTGACATTTGAGTTATTGTTTTAATTTGAGTTTCCTTCAGGGCCCTGGCCCATGGGTGATCCTGACAGTGGAAATTTGTTTTCTGCATGGTTTCTCTCTGGGTGAAGCTGCTGAGCAGGGTGCCAGTCCCACACTGCTAGGCATCTGTCCTTATGTAGGAAGACCTGCGCTTCTCTTGGGGACAAAATTTGCCAGATGTCTTTTCAGTGAAGTATAGCTCTTGCTATTAAAACCCTTTCTCCAGATGTTGTCCTTCCTGCTCCCTCTCACGCTGCTGTGGTGGCTGCGCTGCCAATGTCTAGTGCAGCAGCTACTCCTGGTGGTTGTGGGCTAATCACCCCAGACAAGAGCTATTCACCTTGTGGATGAGTTTACCTTTCTGCTCCTCCAGGTAGATGGAGGTCTCAGTTCTTACCTTCCTGGTCCTGCTGAGAGGAAGTGTTATCAGGGAAATGCATGGATGGAATTTCTCTGTTGCTAGAGTGGGGTTCTTGGGGTACCTTGGGAATAAGCATTTCTGGAAGCCTCCGCAGTAGGGTGAGATGTAGTTCAAAGCTTTATTTGTATGAAATGACACCCCTGGGTTTCCCAAATCCCATTTCCCTTCGTCCAGTCCTGGAAGACGTGCAGCTGAGGATTCAGCAGAACTAGACGCAAAGCCAGGGTCCAGAGTTTCCGTTCCGTGGTGGAGCTGGGTCTGACACAGCATCGGGCTTGCTGTCGTCCATCAGTACATTGTGTCCAGGTGGCTGTGGCCATGTGGGCAGGTACAGAAGTGTGAGAGCCCAGCAAGTCAGGAGTGCGAACCAAGAGAGCAAGAGAGAGAACTTTGTTCAGGAGCTTATGCATCTCAAATCTTCCTGTGCTTGCAGCGGCCCACTCTGGCCAATGACCTATTCCCTGATGTGACTGATGGGAAAATACCTTTCCCATTTCACTCCGATGTTACTGGGCATGCCTATAATATTTGCCTTCCATTTGCTCTTTCCCTGTTAATTAATAACCGGGTTATGACAATGGCACCAGAACAGTGGGCCCTCTCTGGAAGAGGACCGTGCCCTTGCCTGCTCTTGGCTTCTTCGAATCACTTGCTAACATTGACCCAAGTGTTGTCTAGTTAATAACCAAAGGAATATTCAAAAGGCTCTTGTTCTATTGGTCTTGTTGACCTTCTTTATCTTATTCTGTTGATTTCCACCCCTTGATCTTCCAAATGCATTGATGCTCTTGGGGTCCTGATGCTTCTGGGAAGGACCAGCTGTCCTGGAAGGTGCTGGATGACTCAGCCTCCAGGTCCTATACTTCGATTTCTGACACTTTCATGGCTCTTAGAACTTGTTTCCAAGACGAAATCAAATGTCCCTCCATTGTATTGTTTACAGAACTGGTGAGAAGTGCGTGGCAGGCCATCAAGTTTGTCCTCAAGTTTCTATGTCTTCCCCATGAACAAGTGTTGACATTGAAGAAATCAAAACCCTTGCTTATGATTCATTCCTTTTCAGTATGTTGGGGAACATCACCTATAATAGCCTCCATGGCATTTGCATACCAACTGCTTCAGAACCTGTCCAGATGCTCAACACGGCCCTTAACAAGCGAGCTGAAACTTCACTTGTGTTTGCAGCAATGAAAACTCACCTGGAGACTCAAGCCCAGGCTGATAATAAACATGATCAGGTTCTTTTACTGCAGTCTGTTCTCCTGTGTACCTGCTTGAAAAAGTCCTTCCAGACTGTGTCAAATATTCTTTAATTTACCCAATATAAGCAAGGCTGCTTGCTTTCCATTTCTTGTAACTTAAAGATATTACATCAGAAATGTTTTTTTTCTTTTAAATTGTTGTTACAGATACAAAGCAAGCTTAAAGAATGTCGGAGGAATCTCTTACTGCTTAACAACAGGAGCCATGATCACACATACAGACATACAGAGACTGTATGTGTGGATGGAGGAGATTTTTTGAAGCGTGGAAAGGATTTCACATACAGACATACAGAGACTGTATGTGTGGATGGAGATTTTTTGAAGCGTGGAAAGGATTTTTTTTTTCAAAGTAGAAACAGTCTTCTAATTTCTCTTGGCCTTCTCCCCTGGCAGCGCTTTTAGAAGAATTAATGAGATATGGTCTGAAAATCACTTTGTGCTCCTTAGAGAGGTACTATGCAAATTTAAGGTAACAGTATAAGGAGTCATTATGTTAAGAGTCAGGTAATTATTTGAAGGACTGGGAAACTTTAACTCATCGTGATTGAAATATTTGTTGAACTTTTGAAATGACTGATGGCAAATTCTAAATGAGAATCGTTACTGTTGTCAACTTTTGAAATGACTGATGGCAAATTCTAAATGAGAATTGTTACTGTTGTAACCTCAGAAAACATCATCAAACAATATTCCTTGTGCAGAGTTAGGTGTCTTATAAACCTAATCATACTCATTTCCCCACAGGAGAAAATATAAAACAGTTTGCTTTAGGCACTATTGAAGTATTTCCACAGAGAGCTTTTATTTTACTTTATAATTCACAGAGGTATTTTACAAAGCACAGTCCTCAGGTCATTTAACTAGCTTTTCAGTGTCATAAACGTGAGGTTATGTTGGGTTAATTTTCCTCTTCGTCCACCTGATCTGCCAAACTCCACCTTTTTTCCCTTTAAAACTGACAGCAAGGTGACTGATGACAGCCAACTACAAGTCCCCTTTTTGAATGCATGGCCTTTTCCGGAATCAAGTTAGAAATTCAGGGAACACAAAGAAATCATGGTAAATTAATAAATGAAAATTGTTCAGCCACCCACTGACCAGTTAGAAAAATTATCATCATGCCCATTTGCTCCTAGAGATCATGCAAAATTGATAGTCTTTCAATTATAGAGAAAATTAATTACCTCACAAGAACCAAAATAAGAAGTCTAGTGCAATGATCTGGGAAGGTCTTTAGGAATGGCATGGCCACCTGATGAGTGACAATTCCACGTTTAATTGTAATGATGGGCAATTTATAACTCTCCCTCTATTCCCTCAAACTATGCCACATTAGCAGGGTTTTTAGCTGAGGGAGTTATATGCTGGGGGAAACCTCTGTGTTAGAAAATTTTATCACATCTCTGTGACAAAGATATAAACAAAGGCACTATAATAAATGACACTGGTTTTGCTTTGAGAAGCTAAATGTCTTATAGCAGAATTTTCCAACTAGAGATCCAAGCTGTGGTTTTGATCACATGCCATTTTTCAGCATAATCTTTGGATCAGGCCAGTAAGGCAGAAAGAACTAAGTGGAGAGTATTCCTTATCTTCTCAGCTTACATTGTATAATAATGTATCATCCTTTACACAGTCTCCCACTACCTGGTAACCTATCGGTCTCTCCCCATTCACCCCTTATTTAGAACTTCTCATCATTAAACACACATGTCGCTTCTTCAGGGAATCCTAAATCCCTGAGACCAGGTGAAGTGCTCTGGTCAAACACATTATCACTGGGAAAGATGTTGAATCTTGGTGCAGTCGGGTAGCCAGAAGACACTGCAGGGGAAGAAATAAAAACTATTATTAGATTTGAGTGGTGTGACTTGTAGTGAGGACTAGACAGGATCTTTGGGGTTCTCTGTTGGGGAGCACAAAAGACTTGGTTGGAAAGTTGTGAGGAGGACATTCTGAGAAAGGGAAGTGTGTGGAAGGCCGCCTGCCCTGTTTATTGGAATTCTGATTAGAGGAGACTTAGGGGAGTGTCAAAGGCAGCACCTCTAATTATTCCTTGACCTTTTCCAACAAGTCTGTGCACGTGTAGACCCCGGTGTTTACTGGAATCCTTTTGCTTAATCCCTGGATGCCCTTGCCTAGAGGACAATGTAAACACATGTGTCCTTCCAAGATTACTCACCCTACTGATTGTATCTACAGATAAAATTTCAGTATAAGCCGAAGGAGGCAGGCAATCAAGGCTGCCTGGCTTCTTCAGCCCGCCCCCCCACAGTGAAACTGTGTCGGAGTAATCTGTTCATCTGTCCTTCAGGAGCTACTGATCAGCCCCAGCAATTCTCTATAGGAAACTCAGGGCACATGTCTATATCTTGTGCTCTAGACTATTCTCACCACAGTGAGAAATCTTAGGGAGTCAAATTTACCTTATCTTCTAGAAGAGTTTGAGTACTTTGGGCATATATTTTTAAACCATCCTTTAACAAAACGCAATAAGACTGGAAAAAAGATGTGTGCAGATATCTGTTAACAGTGTCACAGCCTCTATGCCTCCACCCATCACACCATATTATTTTTAGCATCCTCTACTCCATTAGATGAATTTTAATTCTTGAAATAGAAAACATGTCTCACAATTCAGAGAAGTTATGCAGCACAGTGGGAAAAACATTTAAAAAATCGAAAAATGCATTTCTGTCTTAAAATAGAATATCTTCTCTAATAATCTATAATTGGAAAGGCATTTTTAAGACAGAAGGCTAACATAATATTTAATGAAGAAATACTAGACACATTAAAAGTCAAGAAAAATACAAAATGTCCAATATCAACACAATTATTTAACATCATATAGGAACTATTGGAACTACAAGACATTGCAACTAGAAAAAGAAAAGAGAAAAGTATATAAGAGAAGAAAAACCTCATTTGGGTCAGATTAATAGTTGCAAGAATTTTCCTATACATTAGAATCATCCTTCCAGATTTCCGAGTCTTGTACTGTCTATTCTGGAGAGCTTACCAGTATCCATACTAACAGGGTCAAGTAGTGTGAGTGACTGGACTCTCAGGGTCTGGGGACATTGAGGAGCTCACTCTAACTCAAACAGTCAGGCTAATGGACTGAACATTCTTCCCTGGAGAGCGTGAAGATGGCTTCCTAGGTGCAAGGTCACTATGCCAGTGTCCACCCAGCTCCCTGGTCCTCACCACTAAATGTATTTCCTCTCATCTGTGTCAGGCACATGCACTCTATCTCACTCACCTCCCTTGCCACACTCGTTTTCTTTTTGTTCCCCAAACTGACTCTTCCCTTTCCTGCCTGGAGCCTTTACACAGTCTCCCACTACCTGGTAACCGATCGGTCTCTCCCCACCTTCCCCTTATTTAGAACTTCTCATCATTAAACACACAACCCTGATGTCACTTCCTCAGGGAACCCTAAATCCTCGAGACCAGGTGAAGTGCTCTGGTTAAAATATTCAGAGAATCATACAGCTCTTCTTCATAATAATTATCTGACTTAGGATTAAATTGTGGTAAAATTAATCATTCAGTATTTATCTCCCTTCCTCCCTCCTCTCTCCATCTTTATGAGATTAAGATTTACAATGGCCACCATTAAAACCCTAGACCTTGCCCATCACCTGTATTATCAGAGGCATGTTTGGTGAGTGAATGATTGTCATCACTGGAGACTTCTTATTTTTAGAAAGATATTCTTCCCCCAGAAGAAAACAAACAAAACGTTGCTGTCCATATTAATTTCCTTCTCTTCGATCTAAGGAGAACTTTTTGAATCATTCAAAGAAATTGGCTTCTTCTTTCACAAAACAAGCTTATAATTTTTGAAGAAAGTTCTCAGGCCCTCTGTATTTTCCCTTCATATTAAATGGCATTCGCTCATTAATGAGAAAGGATTTGTTGAACATCTGCTCAGACTGGGCATAAAGTTCAGAGCTCTTCCTCACTCTTCATGTGACACTAGGGTTTCCAGGCCTTTCAACTCAATGCCAATGAGAATAAATCTTCAGAACACGGTGTCCCTATTCCTTTTTCTCTAGGCCATTTTTTGTTGCTCTGTTATTTATTTTTTTTCTTTAGTGTACACATTAGTCCTCACTAGCTTCTGCGATTGGAGAAACTCACTCTTCACTGTGCTTCTTGATCTTCTTATCTCAATATTCCCAAAATTTGATGCTGTTTTCCCCACGGATATCTGATGTTTATTAGTGGGCAGATGGTGGTAATAATAAAGAGGCTCATAGGGCTTAGTTTCAAGAATTATGTAAATTATGGATGTGGGAAGAAGTATAAAACAAACATATTAATACTTAAAAATACTTTCCTGCAAGATTTATGCCCAAAGGAAAGTGAAAACCATTGAAAGCTGTAATATAATATGAAATTCAAGAAGAATGTCCTTTTTCAAAATGAGTACTGTATTCTGTAGGAGCTATCTTTTCTACATAAAGAGAAAAAGAACTTGAGTGGAGAAATTATTGTACATATAACATGGACAAACTAAATAAATAGCTTGAAAACCCAATAAGAAATGTTCAGGACCCATATGAAGAACCTTTCAGTGGCTATAAAATTAAGAAAAAAAAAATAATGAACAAAACTTATGATAACAAAATAAAAAGTGAAAATGACAGGCTGGAAAATGGCTTAAGCCAATTTAAAAAGTTAAGAGCAGTTTTAGACAAAAACAAGGCTGAAACAGTATTGGTGCTTCCATAATTATAGTAAAATATCTTTAGTCAGATGTAAAACTTAGCATCTCTAAACCTTTCTGGCAGTTGCTCTCCCCAAAATGATATGTACTTTTGGATCAGTTCATAGAATATCAAGGGAATCTTTGTGACTCCATCCCCCAGGGTCACATCAAAACATTGGCTGCAAAGTAAGGGCTTTACTAGAACATGATAACTTGGAGGATGTTCCTGACCAGACAACTGCTTGGACAGTAGGGCTGGGATATGAAACTTTTCCCCAGGCAGGCCCTTCATTTTATTTTTTTAAATCTTGGGACATCTTGTGGGACTCTTGTAGAGGAAAAAACATGAAATGCCTGTCTTAGAGCAGCGGTTCTCAACCTGTGGGTCACGACCCCTTTGGGGGTCGAACGACCCTTTCACAGGGGTTGCCTAAGACCATCGGAAAACACATATATAATTACATATTGTTTACAGTAGCAAAATTACAGTTATGAAGTAGCAACGAAAATAATTTTATGGTTGGGGGTCACCACAGCATGAGGAACTGCATTAAAGGATCGTGGCATTAGGAAGGTTGAGAACCACTGTCTTAGAAGATGTTAAAAAGCTAGCACGCAGTTCAGCATGCTACATTAAGTTCCAGTTCTGATTTGGAGCACAGAGCACAGAGCATGCTAACAGAAGATTTCCTCCTCAAGGGCATATTTATAAGGATATTTGTTTTGTATCAGCAGTGAAAGGTCATGCTATCCAATATGGAAAAAAACAAAACCAACCAACAAAAATAAAACAAAGAACCCCCTACAACAGCAAGTCACAATGTTTCTAAGATGCTATTCATATTTATCAGCATATATATATATATCCTATATAGTAAAGAGATAATATGCAAATTGACCATCATGTCCTCACAAGATGGCTGCCTATGACCAGGCCGGCAGGGGATTTAGGGAGGGATGACCAAACGACTAAACAGCAGGCTGCATGGGGCGACCAGGCTGGCAGGAGAGGTTAGTGAGGGATGACCAAATGACTGAACAGCAGGCTGCGTGAGGCGACCAGGCCTGTGGGGGGGCAGTGGGAGTGACCAGGCTAGCAGGGGGGGAAGTTGGGGACAATTAGGCTGGCAGATGGGGGCAGTTGTGGGTGACCAGGCCAGTGGGGGGGGCAGTTAGGAGCAACCAGGCTGGCAGTGAGGGGGCAGTTGGGAGCAACCTGGCCAGCAGCGGGGGGCAGTTAGGGGCAACCAGGCTGGCAGAGGGGGTCAGTTGTGGGTGACCAGGCCAGCAGGGGGGGCAGATAGGGGCAACCAGGCTGGCAGATGGGGGCAGTTGTGGGTGACCAGGCTGGCAGAGAGGGGAAGTTGGGGGCGACAAGGTCAGCAGCAGGGGGAAGTTAGGGGCAACCAGGCTGGCAATTAGGGGTGATCAGGCCAGCACATGGAGGCAGTATGGGGTGATCAGGCTGGCAGGTGGGGGCAGTTAGGGGTGACCAGGCAGGCAGGCAGGTGAGTGATTAGGAGCCTAAACCGGCAATCAGACATCTCCCAAGGGGTCCTGGATTGGAGAGGTTTGCAGGCTGGGCTGAGTGGACCCCCCCCCAGTTATACAGATTTCATGCACCGGGCCTCTAGTGTATAGATAATCAGCATATATCTCTATGTATCTGTCATCTATCTCTCTCTATCTATCTATCTATCTATCTATCTATCTATCTATCTATCGAGAGAGAGAGAGTTGTTGTTAATGATCTGAACACAGTCAGATGTAAACTGCCTTTATTTTTCTCCGTTGTTTTTTCAAATTCACTTTAGGAAGATTGTCCTTCCACTGGTCCAGAATGACATTTTAGATATGTTCCATCTCTTTCCTCATATATTTTAGTTGTAAGGCCTTCCTCAGTTCAATAAATAAATTACAATGTCAGTAACAAAGTTTTTCACCTTCAACCTGCCATCCCTATCCTTATATAGCCTGGAAATTAAAAACGCTACTGTTTGTATTACATGTCCCAACTGGGTGATTAACCATTTACATTTATGATGAGAGGGTTCTTAATTTCTGATTGATTGATTGATCTAAAAGAGGAGTAGAGAGAAACCTATTAGTTAGCTACTGATTTTACAGCTATTTCACATTAGGACAGTGACAGGTTTGTGGTTTAGGGAAGGTATATGAAGGTGGTACTGTTGGACAAAAACAATGTAAATAACGATTTAAACAGAGACTTGGTTTAAAAATATTCTCAGCTACAGTCAGTAAAATTTTGGGGTGGAGAGCTGGGTGTTTTGGGTGGGACATACTAGTAGTAAGGCCACAGTGAAGTATAGCTCTATTCATAATGAAGACCCTGAAGGAGGAGTCTTTTTTTTAAAATATATTTTATTGATTTTTTACAGAGAGGAAGGGAGAGGGATAGAGAGTTAGAAACATCAATGAGAGAGAAACATCGGTCAGCTGTCTCCTGCACACTCCCTACTAGGGATGTGCCCGCAACCAAGGTACATGCCCTTGACCGAAATCAAACCCGGGACCCTTCAGTCCATAGGCCGACGCTCTATCCACTGAGCCAAACCAGTTAGGGCAAAGGAGGAATCTTTGTGAGCCCCAGCTTCAGAGGCAGAAGCAGTAAAATGGAGGGACGGCCAATCCCAGAACCACATGCAGAGCTGGAGAGTTCCTGAAGGTACACCCTCAGTATCTCCTCTGTCTATGTCAATTTTGTTTCCATGAGTTTTGTTGTGTTGTGTCCGCTTTGAATTTGTTGCAAATCTCTAGCTTTTCACCTCCTGGACAAAGATTCCCCAGGGAAAGTTTTCAAGTGCAGGTGCAGAACAACAGCAGTGTCAGCATCATGGAGTAAAAGTGAGTCAGGACCCAAGGACAACCCCTAACCCCAGGAAGTCCTGGCCCCAGCTCCAGGGAAGGTGTCCAACTGGTGTTCTCTCCGGGAGGAGCTCAAGCATTAAATGGGTATTGGTTGAACTTGCTTTAGCAGCAGAACCTTTTTTGTTCTTACTCAGAACTCCTCCCCCCACCTCAGTGTGTGATTGGATGGATGAAGGGTTTGGAGCGGAGGTTTGGGGAGATGGGAGAGTTAACTAAGCAGTCAAGCTCTTTTTTCTTTTCTTTTTTTTAGCTGAAGGAGAGACATGTTCAAGTTGAAGGCAGAACTGAAAACTGAATCACACAGAACAGTCAAAGGGAGTTTTATTTTAATAGGCCTTGGGAATGAAGAGAAGGAGCAAAGGGATGAGGCGGTTATCATGGGAAAGAAACTTGGAGGAGGGAAAGATTTGGGTCCACAGTACACACTGTGGCAGAACATCATAATACATCTTCATTTGTAAATATAAACAACTAAAAGAAACCCGCTACCTATTCAAGGAAAATCAACACTTGGAGGAAATGGCTCCCATTGAGACACAATAAATGCCAGAAGAGAATTTTTAAGGTCTCATTAGCAATTTCAATGAGTTTTGAGAATTAATAAAATGGAAGCTATAATAAAAATATAAAACTGCAAAGAGATAGTTCTTGAATATTAAAAAACCCATTAAATTCTCAAAGTATAGTTTTGGGAAATGAACACATCTCAAGAGAGAAACAGAATATAGAAAAAATGTTTTGAGTTGAATACATGGCATTTAAAATTAGATAAAGAAATAGGGATTTCCTCAAGACTGCATTGAAAATATAAAAGAGAAATAAATTATAAATGACATGAATATACATGAGATCTAATAATCTTAAAATGAAATGTACAGATAAAAAAAGTGGTAGCAGACTACTTAAGAAAAACATGCACAACTAAATGAGAAGTAATAAAATAAAACTACTGTTTTAAAGAATGACTTGGGTTTTCATATTCCAAAGATTGTTCCTCCTTTCAAAGATAGATATTTATATGTTCATTAGTTCACTTATTCATGTGAAAATTGATTTAACCAACATTTACTGAGAAATAATGCTTAGGGCAGTAAGTGTATATAATTTTAAAAATTACAGTTTTTACCTCTAAATTCATGTTGTTTTGAGGCTATCACACAATTAAATATGTGAAAGTATGCAGCTCAGAGGTGAGCACCTATCTCAGTTATGTTAATTTTTTTTTACCATACCCCATATTGTTACTGGTGGGGAGAGGTCCTCTCTCCATGTGTTGCTCATGGGAGTGGGCTTCTTGTGATATCCTGAGAAATGGAAATTTCTGAGTTTCACATGGGAGGATGAGATATTGTAAAAAACTTTATTTCTGTTGAATCAAAGCCCCAAGTTTCCAAGGAAGAGCTGTAGCTATGGTTTTAATCAGGCTAGAATAAAAGCCAGTGTCTGGAATCTTTGCTCCATATTGGAGCATTGTCCAATCCAGCATCAGGCTAGCTTAGTTTGTGTGCCAGTTGCAGTCCATTAATCCATTGTGTTGGGGGTCCACATGGCCATGGGCCACACAAGTGAATGCAAATCAAGAGAGCCATGAGCCAAAAGCCAAGAGCGAGTTCAGAGAGCAAGCTCCTTTGTTTGGGAGGGTATGTATCCCCAAATTTTCCCAGGCTTGCAATGGCCCATCCCATTCTGGCCAATGACCTCTGTTCTCAGGTTTGTCTGATAGGCACCTTCCCTAGTCACCCCAACTTAGCTGAACTTGAGTCTCTCTCCCCTTTGTTGGACTCCATCCCCAGGGATCTGCAGGGAATGGGACTGTGGTTCCCTGGAGAGTTTGGAATTGCAGCTTCCTGGTAAAGCTGTCCAAATGACCATGCTTATAATGTCTGGCCTCCCTTTTTTTCTAATTTCCCATCCTATATAATAAAAGGCTAATATGCAAATCAACCAAACAGTGGAACGACCAGTCGCTATGACGTGCACTGACCACCAGAGGATAGACCTTCAATGCAGGAGCTGCCCCCTGGTGGTCAGTGCACTCCCACAGGGGGAGCGCTGCTCAGCCAGAAGCCGGGCTCATAGCTGGTGAGAGCAGCAGCAGTGGTGGGAGCCTCTCCTGCCTCCGCAGCAGCACTAAGAATGTCTGACTGTCGGCTTAGGCCTGCTTCCTGGGGGATTGGGCCTAAGCTGGCAGTCAGACATCCCCTGAGGGCTCCCAGACTGCTAGAGGGCACAGGCCGGGCTGAGGGACCCCTACTCCTGAGTGCACAAATTTTGAGCACTGGGCCTCTAGTTATTAATAACTAGCTAATTACAACATTATCAGTATGATCTCTTCTTTATATTAAAGATGTAAAAAGTATATTTTGTTGTTTGTGATTTTGAGAACTAGTTTTATGTGATTAAGATTTATCTGCAAAGTGTTGGCAACCTCATACCTTATTTTGCAATAAGCAATGTTATTTCATTTTCAAAATATGAACACATTGCTATTTCAAATATATTTACACTAAAGAAACAGGTTTTTCACTTATTTTTATTAATTAAAAATAAATATCTGTCATCAGTGATCATGATATTTTAGAATATATTTGAACATGATATATTTATTTAATTTTATTTCAAATTGCATAAGTAACAGCTCAGGTATAATATATATATATATTTGTTGCAGTTACTTCTTAAAACTAATTCATATGCATCTATATATGTTTTCAAGAACTGAACCATCTCAAGAATAGGGGTCATGATAGTTTTTTACTTATTTTTCTTGATAAAGTTCTCAGTGCTTAGTAATTAGTGTAGGCAGATCTCATCTATTAATGGTGACCTCCTAACTTTGTAATATGTCTGTCTGTCCAACCTATGCTAATCAACATTGTGCAGTGGACAATTTATTTAGAGATAAACATTTTCACATGTCATTATCAAATCCTTTAAGAGTGAATTCTTCTCTGAAAATTTTCAATTAATGTCTTTTAAGTGTTTAGCTAGCATTTTACAAATTTGTGCAAGATATCAAAAATGAAAATGAAACAAATAAATGAGTAATTTCCACAAGGGCAATATCTCTACCTGGTACATGTTTGCATTACAAAATTGATATTTTACAAATAGAAACTTTCAAATATACATTTAAAAATTGTTATGCCCATATATGAACAATAGTTTAAAATATTCTAGATGGCCTGGAAATTGATAAGTATATATTTTAACCACCAAACATATATTTAATTGCCAAATGTTATGACTTCATTTTATGAGTTTTTTAAGTCCATGGATACACATTTCCCTTTATGACAATATACATTCTCTTCTTAAAGAGGTGACTATCCCCAAGTGGAAAGGAATTATACGCAATATAATATAAATGTGAAGTACTGCATATTTTAAACAGTGGAACTGAAAGAAATGTTGGAATTTTCCAGGATATGCTGACAGCTGTCAAATGTGGAACTCACATGCATCAGTGATGACATTCCAAGAAAAGGATATAATTAAAGCTGAAGGTGGGAGGAGGGTGACAATGGTACAGAAATAGAACTTCTTAGCTGATCTTGAGCACCAAGTATATAATGTAGCAAAATACATTTCATTAATTTTATTTATTTGGATGAGTAGATTAGCTATGATTATAATAACTTAGAATTTCTTATATATCATTGAGGAAAGGAATTGAAATGAATATTTAAATTTATAAGTGGGAAAAACATGACCATATCATTAATCTGTTAAAATAAAAGTTCAACAGAACTACCTATCAAAGAAAGTAGCATAATATTGAAGTTAAGTGCATGAACTCCAAGGTAAAATAGTGGGTTCAAATCCTAGTTCCTGCACACAGAATATGAATCTTTGGAATATTACTTGCCTCTTTTAACCTCTATTTTCTCACAGGTATGATAGAAATACTGACAGGATATACCTTAAAAGTCTATAAGAATTGAAAAATAATATTTCAGAGTTTTCAATCCGTGCTTGGCACATAGGTCTATATACATTTTGTCATAATAAAAAAGTCTGTAAGCAAATAATGTGCAGACATCAATTAGAACCAAACTCTTCTAGGGTTAGTGTGATAAGATATAAAGTCTAAAGTGAAACCATAATGTACAAACTCATACCAGTAATTTCATCAAGTCAAGATGCTTGGGTGGGTTGTGAAAAGCAGTGCTGAGAAGTATTCTCTTTGCAACCAAATCAATCTGGGATTGAAATTAGCCACCCATTCTTTAATATTTGTGAAACCATGAAAAAAGTACAAATACATTTTAATCTTCTACTTTTTCATCTATACAGTAAGTATGATATTCTTATAAGGCTATTATCTAAGAAGATACTTTATGTAACATAGTTCAGTATTTGGTACTATATTATGCCCTAAAAAATAATTGTTCTTGAGAAATGAATGTTTAGATTGCTTTGAACCCGCCCTCCCACATTTAGTATTTTTAAAACATGGACAGAATATATTTTTAGAAATCTATTTGAATGTGTTAGAAAGCTGTTTGTGTTAAAGAAAAATTATTCTGACACTTCTTGTTTAAAAAGGTAATGAAGACTTTGTTCAAGACTATTTCAGGGGTTAAAAAATCATTGCAACAGGGATGAGAGATTGTACTCCACTTCAAATACAACAAAGACGAGTGGGAATTATAATCAACAGAGTAGACTGAGAGGGTCAGTGGAAGAAAAAAATTACTAAGAGGAGATATCAAGGATTGGAGGATTCTTGCTAAACTGGCCTAATAGGATTCTTGCTAAAAGTAGGCCAATGGCATCAAAGGTGGGAATGAGGAACTTGTTCAGATGTCAACAATTATTCGATATCAAGGGTCGGGGATTGACTTGGAAAGACTCTTTGCTAAAACTGACTGAGGTAGACTGAGGAAGAAAGAAGCCAAGCTGAAAAGAAGGCTCAAAGAAGCTTACCTAATGATAAGCAATAAGAATTGCTGAGCAAAAATAAGAGGAGAAAAGCCAAGAGAAGTAGGCCTGCTATGATTTTGTTTAAGAGGTTGACAATAAAATAAAAGTTAAGGTGACAAGTGAAAAGTTGAACAGAACTTTATGTGAATGGTTTGACAAAACCATAAGCAGACTTATGTGAATGGTTTGACAAAAACTGAAGTTTTAAATCCTCCAATCTCAAAATCAAGGATGAAGGGAAATTACAAACATTTTTGGGACCTTTTAGAATGATCGATGTTAGGAATAAGTGTGAACCGAAGTAGACTATCCTTTACTGCGATTGATGTATAGTCTTTAAATATGTCCATTTCTACTTGGGTTTTATAACATTCACCTACTTTTGAAGCAGAAATAAGTCCTCTTCTGAAAGGTTAATCAAATATTTCCAGTTTCAGATCTGACATACCAAGGGATTACAGGGCAAACTGCCATACTTAAATCTGAAGAAACAGCAGAAGACAAAATATTGCAGTCAAGATCTGCTTTTAAGATCTGGAGAAGTGCAGGAGGCATAAACTGATAAGTTACCACTTAAATGGCAACTTTGATGCATTGGTGCAGCAGAAACATGACAATGGAACTACAAGGGCAGACTTTAGGGGTAGGAGAACCTCATAGTTTCATAGATTTTACCTCTAAGAACCTCACAAGGTTCTCTTGGTCAAGAGCCAAGAAAAATCTCCTAGTGGCTCCAGCAAGAGGATGGGAAATGTAATCATTTTGAAATACACCCAGAGTGCTCCATAATGAAAGCTTAATCCAGAGAAAAAGAGTTACCTGGTCTTACCTTAACTAGATGGAAGAGTATTTATTAAGTTCTAGCTCTCGTTAGACTTTCGTAGCATAGTGGAGCTAAGAAACACTTGTCAAGGCCCAGGGACAAAAGCAGATAAATGACAGATATAAACGTAAGATGAGAAAATGTGTCCCTTCTCCCACACTTTATCACCACATCAACATAATCACAGTATATTATCAGGGGATTACAGTTTAATGAATTGCAAAGTACAGTTTCTATTAAAGGAATAAGGAAACACAAAGACAGAAGGGAAGACAAAAACAAGGACACTGGGACACTAGAAAAATTGTAAAGTCATGGGCACTTACAGCTGGAGCAAACATGAATGAAACCCAACTGATCCAGATAAACATAAAGTCTCACAATAAAGAACTTTTACCAAATTCCTATGACCTGACATATCACATCCAGATTTTAAAAGAATATTAAAAGACATTTTGAAAGATAAGAAAAAATAGTCTGAAGAGACAGACAGGCATGGGTACCAAACTCAGCTATGACACAGATCTTGAATTCATCAGACTGGGAATTCAAAATAACTATAATTAATATGTTAAAAACTCTACGTTAAGGTTAATGAACTAACCGTAATAAATACCTTGAGGTTACATATGTTAGGAAAAAGCAGACAACTTGCAATAAGAGATGGAAAATGTAAGCAGAGAGGTGGGAACTCTAAGAAAGAATCACAATAATTGCTAGAAATAAAAATACAGTAACAGAAATGAAGGATGCTTGATGACTGTTATGGTTTCATCAACAGATTGGGCACGGCTAAGGAAAGAATCTAGGAGCTTGGAAGCATGGCAAAAGAAATACCCCAAAATGAAATGCAAGGAAAAAGGAGTATAATCTAATCTAATAAGAGAGAAACATGCAAAATGATCGCACCACCACTACACCCCAAGCCATGCCCACTAGCCAATCAGAGCGACTATATGCAAATTAACCCAACCAAGATGGCGGCCGGCAGCCACGGAGCAGGAGCAAGCAGGAGGCCTGGTTGCCCCAGTGATGGAGGAAGCCAAGCTTCCCACCTGCCCTGGCTGGCTGTGGCCTCCACTCAAGGCAACAATTATAGAAGATAAATAAATCCCAGATACCTGCTTCCAGCCAGCCTCCACTGGGAGCTTGGGTGGCTGGGGGCCATGACCAGCCTGCAAACAGCCATCAGCCCCTCACCCAGACTGGCCAGGCACCCCAGCAGGGACCCCCCACCTTGAAGGGCTGTTCCCAGCCTGCAAACAGCCATCAGCCCCTCACCCAGACTGGCCAGGCACCCCAGCAGGGACCCCCCACCTTGAAGGGCTGTTCCCAGCCTGCAAACAGCCATCAGCCCCTCACCCAGACTGGCCAGGCACCCCAGCAGGGACCCCCCACCTTGAAGGGCTGTTCCCAGCCTGCAAACAGCCATCAGCCCCTCACCCAGACTGGCCAGGCACCCCAGCAGGGACCCCCCAAGCCGGCCCCCACCCATGCACCAGGCCTCTATCCTATATAATAAAAGGGTAATATGCAAATTGACCCTAACAGCAGAACGACTGGGAATGACTGGTCACTATGACACACACTAACCACCACAGGGCAGATGCTCAATGCAGGAGCTTCCCCCTGGTGGTCAGTGCACTCCCACAGGGGGAGCTCTGCTCAGCCACAAGCCAGGCTGACGGCTGCCAGTACAGCAGTGGTGGTGGGAGCCTCTCCCGCCTCTTCAGCAGCACTAAGGATGTCCTACTGCAGCTTAGGCCTGCTCCCCGCTGGCAAGTGGACATCCCCTGAGGGCTCCCAGACTGCCAGAGGGATGTCTGATTGCCAGCTTAGGCCCAATCCCCCAGGGAGCAGGCCTAAGCCAGCAGGTGGTCATCCCCCGAGGGGTCCCAGACTGGGAGAGGGCACAGGCCAGGCTGAGGGACTCCCTGAGTGCACAAATTTTTGTGCACCAGGCCTCTAGTTTAGTTATAACTGTATATTGCAAAGTCTGGGACAACTACTAAAAACAATGTTCAAAGAGTAATTAAATAACTAAGAAAGAAGAGAGACTAATCATATAAAATGCTTGTTTAAAACCAGGCAAGGCAGAAAGAGAAGAAAAACCAAAGAGATTAAGAACAATAAATATAAAACAGTTACAAACATAATAGATAATAATTCAAAGATATCAATAACTGCTTTGTATATCAATGGTCTAAAAATACCAATAAAAATAGAGGTTGTCTGGGTGGGGTGGGGGGAGGTGCAACTATATGTTATCTATAAGAAGCTACTGTATATATAAAAAATTGGATAAGATAAAAGTACATTATGTTAACACTATTCTAAAGAAAGCTGGAGTAGTTATATATTAATTTCAGACAAAACAGACTTCAAACAAGGAAAATTATCAGGGATAAAGAGGGGCATTAGATAATGATAATGCAGTCAATTCCCTAAGAAGACATACAAATCTTTAACCTGTATGTACATAACAACACAATGACAAAATATGTGAGGCAAAAACTGATAGAATTATAAGGAGAAATAGACGAACCATATTATACGTGGAGACTTCAACACTTCCCTATCAATAAATACTAGATAAAGCAGGCAGAAAATCAGTAAGGATATAGTTTACCTGAGCAGCACTATAAATCAGCTTGATCTAATTAACATTTATAACTTCCATCCAAAAGAGCAGAATATGCATTCTTCTCAAGATCCCATGGGGCATTCTACAAGATAGATTACATTCTAGACCATAAAAAATATCATAGTATATTGGAAAGTATAGAACTCATATACGTGCCCTGGTTGGTGTGGCTCAGTTGACTGAGCGTCAACCCATGCACCAGGAGGTTGCCAGTTCAATTGCTGGTCAAGGGCACATGCCAGGGTTGTGAGTTTGATCCTCAGTAGGGGATGTGCAGGAAGCAGCTGATGTATGTTGTGCTCTCACATTGATGTGTCTCTCTCCCTCTCCCTTCCTCTCTCTAAAAATCAATAAACTATTCTTTAAAAAATAAGAAAGCGCACAGTGGAATTATAAAATATTTTGAGAAATTAAGCACACACACACACACACACATACACACACACACCCCATCGGACCATATTCTAGTAATTCAAGTCTAGTTTAATATTTTAAAAAATCAATGTAATTCGCCGGATTATGTAAAAAAAAATGTATATGCTTCTGTCAACCGTTCAGTAAAAATATTTGATAGAAAGTATTCGTGATAAAAATGAAGGGAATGTAGAAATAAGGAAACATTCACAGTGTCATAGGCAGTTCTGAGACTGGCCATCAAAGACCCTGGCCCTTCGGTAATACAGTCTCTTTTTCTTGTGGGTGCAACCTATGAATTTAATGCAACTTCATTCCAGTGATTGTGTTACATTATATGGCAAAAGGGTGGAGCCTAACCTAATATAATCACAAGAAGCCCTTTAAAACCAGTTTTCTCCAGCTGTTAGCAGAAAAAGAAGTCAGAAAGGATCAAAGGTATCCTTGCTAGGAGCTGCAGCTAACACTGAGCCAGGAATAATGACCTCAGTTCTTCAGTCACAGTGAATTCAGTTCTGCCAACAATCTGACTGAGCCCGGAAGTGGATTCTTCCCCAGAATGTTCAGATAAAAGGCACTTGGCCAATACCTTTATTTTGACCGTGTGAGACCTAAACAGAGAAATTAGCTGAAATCAGCCAAGCTTCTGACCTATAAAATAGTGAACTAATAAGTGGGAGATGTTTTGAGACATTAAAGTTGTCCTAATTTGTTATGTACCAAAAGTAACTAATACCTTGCCTGGTAAACTGTGTCCCCTTCAAATAAGCAAACAAAAACCTTACAAACCACATGAAATAGTTTGATTTTGACATTAGGATCTAAACATAAATGTTCATAATCACCACTTCTAATGAACATTTTTGCTGGAAGTCCCAGCCTGTACAGTAAAGCAAGATAAATAAATATGTGAATGGAAAAATAATAAATATAGTATCATTTTTCATAGATAGGATTTTGAACCTTTAAAATGAATAGATGTACTTAACATGCTCTCTGAATTCAAGGCCATTATACAAAAATTAATTATATTTCTAATACTAGCAACAAACAATCAGAAAATAAATAAAAGCATAGCATTTAAAATACCTTCTTGATCATCAAAGATTTACTCTAGTTAGGTGGAAATCTACTAATAAAAACTGTCTCTTCTCTCAAAGAATGACATTTGGGGCATTGCAAAAATTTTTCCAAATGGTTAGAACTTTACCATCTTGGCACCTTCAATCACCGAGGTCATAATTGAGACATCTTTCTTGAATATTTAAAACCTTTGAATTTCCATTTCATATTTGGGCCTTGTGTTTCTGGTATCTCTGTATTCAGCTGAGCATGGGCATACAATTTTGTGAGTAGGCATTTTTGAGCCTGTGAACGGTGACCACCACCAACACTTCTTGTTGTGGTTGCTTGAGCCCTTGTTTCTCAAGTAAAGCTGTGATTTAGAATCACTGGGGGAGCTGTTAAAAAATATCTCACCCCTTGGCTTTTGGTGGAGGTATTGATATATTTTAGAAGCTTTCCAAGAGATTCTAATGTACCTCCTGGGCTAAGAATCGCTTACTTAGGCCTATAAAACAGTAGTTATCCATTGTCGCTGCACATTAGTATTGTCTGGAGAGCTTTAAAAAAACACTGATGACTAGGTCCTACCCCAAATTAATTAAATCAGAACCTCTGGAGTGATGTCTGTGATAGCACTGATTTCAAATGCTCTCCAGGTGATTCCTGTGTGCTGGCAAGAAAGAGACCTACTCATGTAAAATCTGTCTTAGGGAAGCATTTCCATTCATTACATTTCTTTCCGTTCTCCAATTGAAAGTTCATCCTCTCCATGCTCCTCAGCTATTCTTAGAAACTAGCAAAGACCCACACCGCCAGTGTTCACTACTTAAGGCCCTGGCTATCCAGAAATTTTGAACATATTATGTATGGGTCAACATTTTTTTCTGCTATTTTTTTTTCCCTGAAGTGGTGGGGTAGATTTTTCCATTTAACTCTCTTATTTCTATAATACTTTCCAAAAGATTCAATTTCTAGCATCATAGCCTTCTAATATAGTTCTCTACATTTTGTCTTATATTTTCAGTTAGTGAGAAAATAGATGTCAAAAAGTTTTGGGTGTAATAAAAGCATCCATGGCTGAATCAAATCTTGTGCTTCTTTTTATATTCTGCCATCAGGAACATTTAACTCAGGACTGGTTGTAAGCTGTCATTGTCCTCCCTGGATCTCTTGTCCTATGTCTCAATTTTCCTATACCATGCCTTAAGAATTAATTCCAGAAAGTTTTAAGGCGCAATAAATGTCTGTATTTTCACTTTACTATGGTTGTATTACTTTGAAACTCAAATAATAATACTTTGGTTTTTGTTGTTGTCTTTCTTCTCTCCTGGTCTCCTTGGTCTTCTCATTTAAACTCTTACCAGGTTTTCTGCAACTACTTTGTAAAGACAAACTCGTATGGAGTAGCTCCTGAATTGCTCATACTCTTAAGTTTTCTTTTTGTGTCCGAGGCTTCCCATGAATCCTTTCTTAGATACTGGCAAACTCTGGGGAATTATTTCTCACTTGGCTTCTCTTCTGTTGGATTTTTCTGGTTCCCTGTCAATTTCGCTGATTTAATAGTAGCTAAACACCCCTTCCACTTATAGATATTTTAAGAGAAGCTAGAATGAGTGTATCTTTCTTTTTCTAGGTCTATATTGGCCTTTAAGGTATAAATTTCATCTTCATAATTATCTAGTTTTTGCATAATTAGTGAACCTTTCTTCTGAGGAAAGTTCCAACCTGACCTTGAGTTTAATAACGCTGTCTTTTTAATTTAGTTTTTATACTTCTATCACTTCGGTCTGAAAGCATAGCTGTACTATATTTAAACACTTTTTAAAAATATGCTTTATTTTTTTAGACAAGGTTTAAGCTCACAGCAAAATTGAACAGAAGGTACAAAGATTTCCCGTATAACCCCGCCCCCACACATGCATAGCCTCCCTCATTAACAGCATCTCTCACCAGAGTAGGTACATTTGTTACAATTGATGGACCTACATTGGCACATCATTATCACCGAGAATCCATATTTCATGTTAGGATTTACTTTTGGTGTTTTATAATCTATTAAAGGCCTGGTGCACAAAAATCGTGCACTGGGAGAGTCCCTCAGCCCAGCCTGTGCCCTCTCACAGTCCAGGACCCCTTGGGGAATGTCAGCTTAGGGGGATCAGGCCTAAGCCAGCAGTCAGACATCCCTCTCACAGTCTGGGCTCTTGCAGTCTGGAACTCCTCGCTGCTTACCACCCGCCTGCAGCAGAGGCGGGAGAGGCTCCTGCCTCCACCGCTGCACTTGCCAACCATGAGCCCAGCTTCTGACTGAGCAGCACTCCCCCTGTGGGAGCGCACTGACCACCAGGGGGAAGCTCCTGAATTGAGAGCCTGTCCCCTGGTGGTCAGTGCATGTCATAGCAACTGGTTATTCCACTTTTCGGTCAATTTTCATTTTAGGGTTTTATTACATAGAAGGGAGTTGGCCAAATTTATAATGACATATGTTCACATCATTATTGTATTACACAGAGTACTTTCATTGGCAATTATAGATAAAGCTGCTATAAACATCCTTGTTTGGGTGGACATATGTTTTCAGTTCCTTTGGGTAAACACTAAGGAGTGCGATTACTGGATTTTATGGTAAGGGTATGTAAGTCAGTTTTGTAAGAAATTGCCAAACTGTCTTCCAAAGTGACTGAACCAATTTGCACTCCCACCAGCAGTGAATGAGTGTCCCTGTTGCTCCACATCCTCAACAGCATTTGGTGTTGTCAGTATTCTGGATTTTGGCAATTCTAATAGGTTTATAGTGGTATTTCATTATTGTTTTTTTCCCCCCACATCTTTAAATACCTTCTACTTTTTTCTTTTTAATTTCATGTGCAACCTTGATTTCTCAGACAGTGTTGCAAGAACAGGCTTTTGAATTGCCTTTTTGATCTTTGTATCTGCAATAATTTATATTAGTTGGTTTTCTGCTCCAAAAAATAGAAGATGGCATATTCTATTTATAATATGGTTTCTCTTTATTTTTGGTTGATTTATAAAATATACTCTTGTTATGAGTGACTCAACTCAAATCCGTAGTCAGAGCTTATCTAATATAGTCATCCGGAGCCAACTTTGTAACATTTAGCAAACAACCTTCAAATGCTTATAAAAAGTCACCTGAGTTGAAGAATTTAGCCCTTTCTCAGATTCTTCCTTTTGAACTGAACATAGTTTAGAATATATTTAAAAATCAAAAA
>NW_005370488.1:619674-622903 GCF_000412655.1 Myotis brandtii | reverse complement strand
ACAAATGTATCTTAATTGCTAAACTGAAGATCAGTTTGAATATCAGGTTGAAAACTCAGAAACAAATAGAAAATTTGTGTTTTGCCTCCTAATTTCTAAGAAATCTATATAAGAAAAGACTATTCAATCTTTACCTCATACCTACTTAGCAAAAGTTGGACAAAAATATAGGTTGAGGAAAAGTTACCAAAGCCTACTCTTCAGAGATGGTTCCATCTAAAGTTTGAGCTGTTGCTGATTCTGCCTGGTCTGCCTTTGTAAGGCTAGTGAGGCCTGCTATGGCCGAATTTGAATCTTGTTGATGCTCTGAGACCTCTCATAATTTGTTAAGGCCCAGCATAACTAGCTCATTACACCAGTCACTAGCCAGCAGACAAAGCTAAAGTTTTATCAATGAAATAATTTCAAAACACCTAAGGCTTAAAGTGATATTTCTAGGACACAGAAGTTAGTTCTAACCTACAATAGCCAGTGGACCAAGTCTGGGTTTTTCAATTAAAAAAAAAATTATAGGTGACCTAGCACTTAAAATCTTCTTTGATAGGAGTTAGTAGGCAACTTTAAAAACCATCCATATAGACCAGGAAGAATCAGAGAATCTGATAGATAGATTACAGCTAGTGAAATTGAAGCAATAATAAAAAACTCCCAACAAAGAAAAGTCCTGGACCGAATAGCTTCACACATGAATTTCACCAAACATTCAAAGAACTAATACCTATGCTTCCCAAACTATTTAAAAAATTTCAAGGGGAGGAAAGACTCCCAAACTCATTTTATGAGTCCAGCATTATCCTAAATCCATAACCAGATAAAGAAAATACAAAAACATAAAATTATAGGCCAATCATGGTTGGAGCATAGATGAACATAGATGCTAAAATCTTCAATAAAATATTAGCAAAACAGATCCAGGAATACATTAAAATGATCATATACCATGATCAAGTGGGATTTATTCTGGGGATGCAAAGTTGTTACAATATCTGAAATCAAGAAATGTGATACACCACATTATCAAAATGAAGGATAAAAACCATACTATCATATCTATAGACACAGAAAAAAAACATTTGATAAAAGTCAGCACCCATTTATAATAAAAACTCTCAGCAAAGTGGGAATAGAGGGAACATATATCATGTTAATAAAGGCCATATATGACAAACTTACAGCCAGCATAATATTCAATAGGCAAAACCTACAAGAGTTTCCATTAAGATCAAAAACAAGAAAGGGATGTCCACTTTCACCACTCTTTTTCAACATAGTACTGGAAGTCTTAGCCACAGCTGTCAGATAAGAAGAAATGAAAGACATCTAAATTGAAAAGGAAGAAGTAAAACTGCTTTTATTTGCTGATGACATGATACTATACATAAAGAACCCTAAAGATTCCACCAAAAAACAACTAGAATGGATAAATGAATTTATTTATTTATTTTTATTTTTTAAAAAAAATATTTTATTGATTTTTTACAGAAAGAAAGGGAGAGGGATAGAGAAACATCAATGAGAGAGAAACATTGATCTGCTGCCTCCTGCACACCCCCTACTTGGGATGTGCCCACAACCAAGGTACATGCATGCCCTTGACCGAAATCGAACCCGGGACCCTGGAGTCCACAGGCCGATGCTCTATCCACTGAGCCAAACTGGTTAGGATGATAAATGAATTTATAAAGTAGCAGGATACAAAATAAATATCAGCATTCACTTGCATTTTTATACACCACTAATGAAATATCAGAAATGGAAACTAAGAAAACAACCTCATTCACAATTGATAAAAAAACAAACAAAAAAAAAAACTATGTAGGAATAAATTTAACCATGGATGTAAAAGATCTGTACTCAGAAAAGTATAGGACACTGAAGAAAGAAATTGAAGAGGATACAAATAAGTGGGAATATATACCATGTTCATGGATAGGAAGAATTAGCATCATTAATATTTCCTCAATACCCATAGCAATTTAAAGGTTCACACAATTCTTATCAAGACACGAGTGGAATATTTCACAGAATTAGAACAAATTTTCCAAAATTTATATAGAGCCACAAAGACCCTGAATTGTCACAGCAATCTTAAGAAAGAACAAAGTTAGAGCAATCATACTCCCTGATATAAAACTATACTATAAGGTCATAGTAATCAAAACAGCCTAGTACTAGCATAAAAACAGACATATAGATATGAAGAACAGAATAGAAAGCCCAGAAATAAACCCATGACTTGATGGTCAATTTATATTTCACATAGGAGGTAAAAACATACAATGGGGTAAAAATAGTTTATTCAATAAATGGTGTTGTGATAATTGGGCATATACATGAACAAAATGAAACTAGACCACCTTCTTACACAACACACAAGACGAATAAACTGAAAATGCATTAAAGACTTACTAGTAAATGTCAAAACCATAAAAATCCTAAAAGAAAACATCGGCAGTAAAATTTCGGATATTTTTCATAGCAATGTTTTCTTCTGCTATATCTCTGTAGGCAAAAGAAACAAAAGAAAAAATAACAATGGAACTACATCAAACTAAAAAGTTTTTGCACAGTAAATGAAACCATCAACAAAATAAAAAGATAATCCACTGAATGGGAGCGCATGTTTGTCAATGAGATAGCTGATAAGGGGTTAATATCCAATATCTATAAAGAACTTATACAACTCAGCATCAAAAAGCAAACAATCAATTAGAAAATGGGGAAATGACCTAAAGAGACACCTCTCCAAAGACAACATACAGATGGCCAATGGATATATGAGAAGATGCTCAACTTCATTAATCATTAGAGAAATTATTGGAGCTATGGTCTCTCCAAAATCAATAATGGAAGAAACTGATGGATTGGAGTCTCAGGGTTATTGATGGGGGCTAATGGCTAAACTTACTTTGTCAAAAAAACTTTCAAAATACGTTAATAAAATAAAAGTAATTTTGAAATATTTGTTTAGGTAGTGGATGACAATACCATTTGTAGAGAATAATAAAACATTATTATTTAAACATTATTAAACCAAGCAAAAAGCCAGAAAAGAAATTACTATTGTTAGATACAACAAAAGAGTATTTTAGAATTCCTGAAAATTAAAAAATATAGTTGCCCTAACCGGTTTGGCTCAGTGGATAGAGCGTCGGCCTGCGGACTCCAGGGTCCCAGGTTCGATTCCGGTCAAGGGCATGTACCTTGGTTGCGGGCACATCCCCAGTGG
>NW_005370488.1:612982-619073 GCF_000412655.1 Myotis brandtii | reverse complement strand
AGAAATATTTTAATATTGCTATTTTGTTTCCATCTCTCCATCCCAGTCTCTCCCAGTCTCTGTCTCTGTTTTTCTCAGCAGTCCTCCAGGCCTCCCTGCCTCCCTCTCTCCCTCTTCCTCTTTCCCAGCTGGGAGGGGGTGGGGCCAGTAGGGGCAGCTCTACCCTCTGCCAGCCCTGAGGCCTCATTCTGAGAGAGGCTCTGAGAGTGAGCTGGAAGGGAGGGAAAGAAAGGGAGAAAAGGCTGTGAGCTGGTGGGCGCTGTGTGTGTCTGTGAGTGTGTGATTGTGAGTGAGTGTGAGTGCCAGGCACTGTCTCTCCTAGTGCCCCTGCAGAGAGGCCTGTGCCTCGGGCGCTGTGGTGACCCAGTACTCACTGCCGCTGTGGTGCAGAGAGGAAGAGGGACTGGGGGCACCTTTGGGTGGCAGTTTGAAGAAACTGGGAGTCTCCAGAGGGGAGGGCACCCTTCTCCATCCCTGCCTGTGGCTTTGGCTCCCTTGCTCACTTCTGAGCACCACAAGTGAGTTGGGGAAGGGTTGGTGAGACATTTCAGTTCCTGGCCCCCACAGGCCTCCCTTCCATCCAGGCCTCTTCAGGCCCAGTCTGTTTTGTTTCCATCTCTCCATCCCAGTCTCTCCCAGTCTCTGTCTCTGTTTTTCTCAGCAGTCCTCCAGGCCTCCCTGCCTCCCTCTCTCCCTCTTCCTCTTTCCCAACTGGGAGGGGGTGGGGCCAGTGGGGGCAGCTCTACCCTCTCCCCACCCTGGGGCCTCATTCTGAGAGAGGCTCTGAGAGCGAGCTGGGAGGGAGGGAAAGAAAGGGAGAAAAGTCTGTGAGCTGGTGGACACTGTGTGTGTCTGTGCATGTGTGTGGCTGAGAGTGAGTGTGAGTGCCAGCCCTGCCTCCCCCAGCCCCGTCCCCACTGCCACAAGTCCCCACTCACCAGAGTCTGCTGCATGCAGCCTGGGTGCTAGGTCGAGCCTTCGGTTGGTTGTTTTGGATTTGATGGACGCTACTCTTTATATATATAGATGTCCCTATATAAGTGGCTTGCTTGATGACAAATATAGACATCTTCTTTATACCACATATGAGCATAAATATCAAATTCATTGTGGGGGGGGGCGCTGTTAAAATTCAAGTTATATATCGTAAAAAATTAAATTTATTTAGAAGAAAAAAGTTGAAAAATTTGTATTGTCTTCTTATATGGATAGCTGCAAGATTAAAATCACATAGGCAACAAAGAAATTATAAATATGTATGTATATAAATTTTAAAAATGTTCCCTTTTGAAAAATACATAAAGGCAAAACTACAAAAATTCTATTTCTAACATTCATATACAAATAGATTTTATATAGATATTACAAACTGATAAGTGAAAGGCAAATAAAATATAAGAGTAGGCAACTATATGAACAGAAAAAAAAGCCAGAGGGGCAATAAAAACATGTATTGACTCACAGTAGGGAAAATGCAGATTATAACTGCAATGAGAACATTTTTTTCATGTACAGGATTGGTGAATGTGAAATAATTGATATTCAATATTGAATAATATAAGGGTTAATATGGGGTCTCATAGGTTACTGGTGAAAACATGAATGTTTACAATATAAATTGAATAGGAATGAAATCTAGTAATGTCTATATAATTTAAAAAGATTTTTACCTAAAAAAATTTATTTTGGGTAACATTGTTATCTAAGGATTTAGCACTATTTATAGTGAAAACACATGTGTTTTGAATATGTCCTGTTGGAGCGGAATGCCGTGTCTTATGAAACTAGGCAGGCTTTGGGAAAAAATAGGGGGGAACAATGCCTACCAAGACAGTAGAGTTGGTCAGTAATTGTTAAGTTGTGTTGATACTCTGCAAGAATAATAAGAGAATAAGATGTTAGCTAGCAGTTAATTGCTAAGTTTGAAAAGGAGAAAGCGCAAGTGGTGGCTTATAAAGAGGCACTCACTACCTGTACCAGAAGGGCAGACAATTGAAAAGCAGCTTGAAGATCTAATTGTGGGAGTTGCAGAGCTCCACTGACAGTTGAACTCTCAGAAAAGGCTGGTCTATTATGCCAACATCAGAGCCCTGGTAGGAAAAACTTGGAATCCTAAAATCATCAATGAAGACGTGGAAGATGCACCTGAGGATGTTGACTCTTTGGCCCCCTGGACTTCCAAGCCTGCAGAGATGGCCCACCTTTCTGTAACTAGCTAACATGGATAGTGCTGAAGAAACCACTCCCCTGCAAAACAACAAGTGCTCCCATCAGAGACTTACCACCTCTTTTCTCAGCATCCATGTGATAATCAGGGTTCAATCTCAGCGGAATCCAACTGGTGACATGCAGGCAAAGAGGCTATCCATCTAAAAGACTATGATTACTAGTTGGCGTGTTCTAGTACCGATAGGAGCCAGGAAAGTACTGAGACTGGATGTTGAGAGTGCTTGGTTAGTGACTGCAATGTTAGGCTGAAAAGCAAAAATTCATTGTTTTGGTGATACTTTCTCTGACAAGAGACTTAACACCCGAGCAAGGACACCAGAACATGGATTAAATTCACTCTGGATGGCTCTGAGAAACCTGGAATAAGCCATGGCCAACTCTCAGAGAAACAGAAATGCCCGAGCTTCCCCAGCAGAGCATAAAGGAAGGAGTATAAAGGCTGAGGGAAGTAAGCGGTAATGGATGGTTACTTATGAGGTCCAGCCAGATATGTTAGACGAGGCTAGAAGATCCAAGAAAGAAGTATGCTCCCTGAGAGGGTCCATCAGGAATGTGGTGATGAGAGGGCCACCAACATCACTAATAAGTTCAGTGGTGGCTTTTCTCTGCAGGCCAGGCATGAGGATAGGAGAAACATTCACACAGTTGAGCTCATGAGCATCTGTGAGGAGAACGGCCTTGAATAGAGGCCAAATGGCAGTGCTTAACAACTGGCAGCTAGGATCCACAATTATCATAATATGGGCAAAATAGGAGGAGAAGCCAAAAAGGCTTGACCTATAGTACATTTTTAGTGGTTCAGTGGTCAGGGGCAACCTGGAATATCCCCTCCAAGGTAAAAAATGGCTGCATCTTGCATCCCCCGCCACAAAGAAAGCAGCTGTGCAGCAGGCCACTTTGGACTTTTGAGGCAACGCTTTTCCCACAGATAAAGCTGGTAATGGAGGGCTGGCAACTTTAAGTCTGGCCTGTGTAGATGAAAGGGGCCACATGCTAACCTGACAAGCTCAGAGACCTAAAGTAACTACAAAGGATGGTCTGAAAATAAACTTTAACTAAAAGCTTATGGTGGTCAGTTACGTCCTAGGTCGGTATCTTCACTGACAAGGTCAACCTTTACCTTAACTGAGCCTATCTGTCTTTTTGCATCTATAATAACATACCCTTTGAAATGTCTAGGTAACTTGTAACTCCCCTTTTTCTGTACCCCTTGGGTTACAGCCTAACGTGCCTGGATGCCAGGACAGATACCAAAAGTTCCTTCATTGTTATTATGCTAAGTGTTCCTGCACCCACCTAAGTATGTGTCTAACATTTTACCTTTTATCCAATCCCAGGGGTTTCCCCACTTTGCTTTCTCCTGCCTCTCTGGTCTATCACCAATAGATTTCATGTAACCCACCTAAGTCCCTTTCTTTGATTGCAATCTATACTAATAAAAGGGTAATATGCTAATTAGACCGGACATCTTCCACACATCTTCCGGACGTCCTGTCCTTCTGGACAAAGCCACAGTGGTGGGTGCCAAGGCAGAGGCAGTTAGGGGGGATCAGGCCGGCAGGGGAGAGCAGTTAGGCGGTGATCAGGCCAGCATGGGGGAGTAGTCAGGGGGCAATCAGGCTGGCCGGGGGGAGCAGTTAGGGGATGATCAGGCTGGCAGGGGAGCAGTTAGGGGAGATTAGGTCCGCAGGCAGAAGTGGTTAGGGGCATTGGGCTGGCAGGAGCAGTTAGGGGATGATCAGGCTGGCAGGGGAGTAGTTAGGAGCGATCAGGCTGGCAGGGGAGCAGTTAGGAGAGATTAGGTCGGCAGGCAGAGGTGGTTAGGGGCATTGGGCTGGCACGCAGAAGTGGTTAGGGGTGATCAGGCAGGCAGGCAGGCGAGCGGTTAAGAGCCAGTGGTCCTGGATTACGAGAGGGATGTCCGACTGCCAGTTTAGGTCCAGGGTGGGGGGCACCCCCCCCCCCCATGCACGAATTTCATGCATCAGGCCTCTAGTGTATAAATATAGATGTAACCCACGATTCTCCAGAGCATTAGCTCAATTAGTTGAGGTTCTGCTCCCCAGCATATGTTGACAGTTTGGCTCAAATAAATTCACAAAACTTTTTTACAGGTTTGAATGTGTTTATGTTAACACCTGGAACAGGAAAGGGTAGTGTAGTAGATCTAGGCTGGGTGCAACAAGCCCTGCTTCTGGGTCTTATCATTAATATAGTTGACTTTATGGTGTTCGAGGTGTCAGGAGGAAAATGAGATGCAGAATGGAGTTTGTGGTAAGGTCCAGTGAGAAAACTATGATGCAGTTCCCTGGGTATTAGGAGCAAGGCCATGCCAGATATGTTAGACGAGGCTAGAAGATAACCCAAGGCCAAATTGGAAAGTGATAGGAACAAAAGAAGAAATGGATCTTCTATATAAATTATTGCAGATACAAAGATAAATTCGGCCATAGGCAATCAGAGAGAGAGAGAGAGAGAGAGAGAGAGAGAGAAAGAGGGAGATAATTTAACATCCTTTGAGAAACAAAGTTCGGTGGCTCCACTCTTGTAGAGGTGAAATTCTTCACCATGAGCAAGTTATCATGCATGTAGAACCACCTACTTTGAATTGGGTTTAATCATATAAGCCAAGTCATAATTTGGACAGGCCCTATTTCCTTTCAAATAGGCATTTTCTTAATAAAATTCTTGCATATTTAATCTCATTTTAGTACCTGCTTCTCAGAGGACCTGGACCAACATACCTACTCATTCATTTATTTCCAAATGTTTTTTGTAGTAATTACCAGATCCCAGAATGCAGATCTCCAGAACATATATTCCATGCAGAGTGGAATTTACATCTGTTTGTTTACCTTTTTCTGGAAGAGTGGCTGGTTTCTATTGGCACTCAACACCTAGGTGTTCAATGAATGAAGGTGCCCCATGGAACAATAAAGTAAATATGATGAAGGTCTCACCTATACTCTCTGGCTGAATAGTAGGTTATTGAAGTATGAGAAAGTAAAGAGCAGAAGTGACTGAGTAGAACTGGAAATGCCCTACCTAAAAGCTTTCAAGCTTTATTGTTTTAATAACACTTTGTTGACCAATTAAAATAAGTCTAGCGGTTAAATCTAGTTAGTGGACTGCTGATTTGTTACCTCTGAGTAGCATAAAGTAAAAAGTGATTCCTACTGATAATAAACTGCAAGATGATGAGATTCCCAGAGTGATGAATAAGAGCAACTGATGACATACAGGTTACACTAACCAGCATTGACTGAAAATCTTACAGCCAGGGTCTGACAAAAGGCATCCTATTTACCTTAGCCTCAAGGAGTTTACATAAGACAAAACATGTGCCTGAGAAATGGCAGTAAAACAATTGCAGTGTTTTACATAGTTAATGTAAGGGAAAACAAGTAGGTTCAAAATGTATGGGCGTGAGGTGCCTGATTTATGTGGTGATTAGAAAATTGGACCCCTTAAGGTTGGGAAACAAAGCTCTATTCTTATGACTCCCAGAAGCTGGAAACTAGGGGCTGAAGTACGAAAGTCCCAATTTATAAAATTTAGCTATGTTCTATTAAGCCTGGGAGGGGGAATTTTAGGAGCATCTCAGGTAATAGAATTATTTCGGCACCTCTGCCTGTAAGAACTCTTTAGTTTCACTATCACCTAGTGAACTCAAGATGTCCAGCTCGCTCTGCAGGATGAGTCAGCAGTGGTTTGGGAACCATTCTCTTCACTGTAAACTTTCCATAAAATGCTTATAAATTTCTAATAAAAGGTAGCCTCACAGGACATTAAGGGCTAAAATTCTCCCTAGATGTTAGAGATGAGTCATTCTCTTTGTCTACTTGTCAACAATAACATCTTT
>NW_005370488.1:596993-612960 GCF_000412655.1 Myotis brandtii | reverse complement strand
TAATACCTTTAAGATAAAGAGAAAAAATAATTTATTTATTTCAATGTACAAAGAAATTCACCTGGTTTAATTGTATTTGAGCAATAGTTATCTTTCAATAAGTTGAGTGTTTTGCCTTCTTTTCCAGATTACAAACTCAAGCAGAGAAAAGGAATAAAAAGATGCCTTCAAGGTAAGGTGTTTCCTTAGAATATGAGAGAATAGAGCAAACTTCAGTGAATGTGACTAGCAAGACAGGAATTAACAGATCTAAAAAGTTCTCATGGATCCAGAACAGAAATAAATGAAGGTATTTGTTTTCACAAGTGCCTCCAAAATAAAGCATGAAAAAGAAAACATCCATTTGTACTTTAAAATGTATTACAAAATGTATTACAAACGCTGATTACATTCACCATGAGAGCATGGCAATTTGAAAGGGGGATTATAAATGTACAAGCCACCAGGTGCTCTCTTTTCCACGGGGGGTGGGGTGGGAGTGGGCAATGCACCATGTAGATACTGTGTTAGCACTAGCACATTCAGAAATAGAGCAAAACTGGATGGAAATTAGAATAACATTGGCCTTCTGGAGGGTAAGGAAGGCTGTCCCTACAGCAGGTTGGCAATTTGTCACATCAGCTCCTTCATGAACTATCAACCTCATTACCATGGTTCACTGCACAGTTGGCCCTGGGGAGTCTAATACTAATAGCATATAGAGGATGATGAGGCTTGTGGTCTCAACTACGCCATTACTGATTCACTTAAAAACATGACACCTACATATTGGGATAAAGTAGGTAATACATTACAGAGGAAGAAATACCAAAAACATCTAAAATCAATTGAAGTAGGGGAAAATAACCAAGACAGGGGCGTAGGCAGTAAAAACCCATGAAAGTAAGTCTTCTTGAAAAGATAGGGGGTGAATAATTTTGTGTGACAGCTACCATTTTTTTTTATGTTATATGAGGCCATATATCAACCAGTAACAGCTATAACTGTGCATTAAATAAGACTACTCAACAAAATAGATCTTGAGAATATTTTAAGACATTGCAAAGACACACAAAAGTAGGGTGTTTGAAGAACATATATTTAACAAAGAAAAAAATGAATTGAGGCTCTTTTCAAGGACTTTAGCCAGAAAAGAGAATGGTTCATTTCTAAAGCTTCAAGCTGATAGGTAATGTATGTTGATACATTTGTAAATATTAAATAATTTCATTTTGTGTAGATTCCCCCAAACCAAACATTTAATTGAGGCCCATCTATGCAGAAACAGAACTCACCTGTTAGATGTGATCATCTGGTGGCTTAAGATTCTCTATCCAGCAGCAATGAATTTTAATTATATTATTTTAAGATTTGAAAGAACAGATTATATATATATATATTTATTACTTTATATAAACAAATATGTATAAATGTGTTATAATGCTGTTTCCTTTGTGTTTTATATTTATTGATTCATTGATAATGCAAAAAATACAGAAGCAACAACTTAATATATTTAAATTACTTGTCAAAAGGTTGATATACACTGACAACATATTTTAATGGCTTGGAGACCATAGACTGTATTGTCCCATACAGTGGCCACTAACTTCAAGAGGTCATTTAACTGTAAATTAGTTAAAATTAGATAAAATTTAAAATTCAGTTTCTCTGCCATATTTTAAATGTCAATACCTGTGAGTTGTGGCAAAATGTATCAGATAGCACAGATAGCAATGCTTCTGTTTGCTTTCAAAAAAGCCTTAACCAATATCTCTGAAAAGAAACCCAAAGCATATTAAAATACATAGAAAATTTGAATTTTCATAAAGTTACACTTTTTTTCTGGCATCACTCACTCTCTGTATTTTCGACACCGTCATCTAAAAATATTTTGCACTTAACACATATATTTAAATTACGCATGGTGAACATTTGTAAAATGACTAAAATATGGTTCTCAGATGTGATCATGCAAATGTCCTTTTCCACATGGGAATATGGATTGAAGCGGCTAAAACTTTTGGTAGAAGTAGGGAACCTTGAGCTGTAATTGTAATTATAAATAACTGTATTGCCAGTCATCACACCTGTGACTATTTAAATAAAGCAGAATGGATTTTCTAGCTGGGAAGTGCCAACTGCTGAAAAACACATCAGACTTTCAAAAGTCTGAAAATGGTTAAAAGCAGAGTCATCTTAAATTTAGAAAGTCCAGCCCTGACCGGTTTGGCTCAGTGGATAGAGCATCGGCCTGTGGACTCAAGGGTCCCAGGTTTGATTCTGGTGAGGGGCATGTATGTACCTTGGTTGCGGGCACTTCCCAGTGGGGGGCGTGCAGGAGGCAGCTGATTGATGTTTCTCTCTCATCGATGTTTCTAACTCTCTATCCCTCTCCCTTCCTCTCTGTAAAAAATTAATAAAATATATTTAAAAAAATTTTAGAAAGTCCATTAAAATGTGCTTTAGCATAGATCTTTATAATATGCTGCTGTTTCTAAGGTCATCTCTAAGAAAAACAAACTAGTGAGATAAAAAGTGTGAGCAATGTCCCCTGCAGCAGGATATGAAGCAATCTTTTCTGATACTCTTGAAGATTTTTTGTAACGTTTCCACTCTGTAGTCTTTTTGTCATGCGGAGTGTGTGCGCGCACACATGCATGCACTTGTGTTTTAAGATAAGGCAAAGCTGTATTTCAGGCATAAAAGGCATGGCAGTTTTGAAACAGTGTGAACAGTGGTTCAGCATAGCTGGAGGCTACCTGAAATCTTAGGAGGATTTGAATAAAAATATTTGCAGCTCAGTTTGACCGAATTCTGAAGATGGGAATTGCATCAGAACGTTTGAACCCAAGGCTTTGTTCTCTCTGCCCCTTGGGACTGCAATAGGCTTAAAGAAAATGAACTCACGCATCCTAAGTAGCTTGTTTTTGTACTCCACATATTTCTTTCTCAGCCTTTATTGCTGATTTCTTGGAGTTTCTCTTTTTTTTTTATAATTCCTTAGGCGGAAATATCTTAATTTCCCTTTGTAAAGTCTGAAATAGAAGATCCATTTCTTCTTTTGTTCCTATCACTTTCTAAAAAAAAAAAAAAACGTTTTTAGGTCAGCATTCATGATTTCCCCCAATTTTGTCCAAGTTTATGATTCTCTTTTATTCACACTCTGCTTAATCGGACTAGTCTAATATTGTTTCCCAAATCTTGATCCCTTCATACCAGTATTAGACAGACTCTGTCTGGAACATTCTACACTCTCAAAATACCACATCATCCTTAAAAATTCCATACAACTTTCATGACCTATTATTATATTTCTAAGTTTTCAGAGGCATATAATCTTTAGGAAGACAATCTTTAAGAAGATTGTAAGTTAGAGGGCTTAAACCAAGCTGGCCCAGGTACTAGCTATGTGACTTAGGCAAGTACTTCAATCTCTTTAGGGCCTAAGATTCATCATCTACATAATTTCAAACTTTATCTCAAAAGATAATAAAAAAGATTTAGTAATGATCTGTGCAAAACTCAATAACCAGCCCACTGTGAAGTATAAACAATAAATGCTAACAATTGTAATTGCTCAGTATTTTATCACAGAGTCCCTTGTGACCTCTCATGCCCAACCAACTGGAATGGAAACTATTTGAAAGCAACTTATTTTATTTATTTTTTTGGTTTTACTGAGTTTATATTTTCCTCCTAACATCTAGTATAACATTAGACACATTGAACTACTCAGAGATGAATCTTACTCAACAGGTATGTTTCAAAATATATTACATATTTCAAGATTTCTTTTAATTATAGAGCTCTGAAACTATAAGGTAGATAAGGAAAATGTTACAAGACTACCTCTTGCCCTGGCAGGTGTGGCTCAGTGGATAGAGCCTTCACCTGGGCACCTAAAGGTCACAAGTTCCATTACTGGTAGAGGGCAGGTACCTGGGTTGCAGGTTTGATACCCACCCCTGGTCAGGGCACATGCTGAAGATTTCTTTTAATTATAGAGCTCTGAAACTATAAGGTAGATAAGGAAAATGTTACAAGACTACCTCTTGCCCTGGCAGGTGTGGCTCAGTGGATAGAGCCTTCACCTGGGCACCTAAAGGTCACAAGTTCCATTACTGGTAGAGGGCAGGTACCTGGGTTGCAGGTTTGATCCCCACCCCTGGTCAGGGCACATGCTAGAGGCAACCACTGGATATGTCTCTCTCATATTGATGTTTCTCTCTATTCTTCCCTCCCTCCCTTCCATTTTCTCTAAAAAATCAATGGATATCCTCAGGTGAGGATTAACAACAACAAAAAGATTACTTCTTGTACGTGTAGTAGCAAATCAGAGCCTGACAAATAATTTAAAAGCTTTAAGAACAATAAAAATTAAAATGGTCAAAAGTTAAGTCCAATAGTCATCTTTATAGTATGAAAAAGTAGCAATGTTTGTGGATGCGCTAATTAAATAAAATATGAAGCAGAAGCAGTGGCATAATTTTTTAGAGGAGATAAAATTGTGATTGTTTATAGACAATATGATTTTCTACTTGGAATTCTCTGAGAATAAAGAAAGTTAATACAATAGTTTATAAAGTGGCTAGATTTAATACAAATATTCCTAACTCAATATTTACACATAATAGCAATAACCAAATAGAAAATATAGTGGAAGAAGAACGATAAAAAATCATTCACATATTATGCATCAGAAGTTACTTTAATTTATTGAAATTGTGATTCGATGTTTACTATCATAAAAATAAAAAATTACCCCCAAATATTATGAGTATATTTTTATGAATATAAAATAATGGTGGTTTAATAAAATGGAAGATAGAGTCAATATTGACCATTGATGGGAGTAATAGTTGATTTTATAACTTGTGCATTGGCTTAATGCTCTGAATCTAATTAAAAATTAAATTTTTTTATGTGATATCTTTCTGCACACGTTATTAAACTCACAAATATTTGAATATCTGTAATATTAATAATGGACTACTTTTCTTCACAGAAACCCACCCCCTATACTCTTTCAATGATGCCGAGGCTGGGTCTCTACAAAGTCTTCTTCCTGAACACCCTTCTAAGCTGACTTCTGTTTGGATAGAGAGGGGGAAATGGGCTATTGATTGAGGGTGCGGATAGGAAAGATGGGGCTTTTTAAATATTCCAGTTTATGCCAGTGACAAAAGACAGCTATGACCCAAACCTTCAACATCTGTGGCACTCCCAGCCCTGGCCACCAAGATATACAGGCACCAGCTATCTGTGCCCACCTTTGTAACTCATGTACTAGTTGCACTATACCCCATTTATTAAACATATGTGTCAGAAAAATCACAAGCTATTTTAGTCCATGGAATCACATAGATAATAAAGCAAATCAGTTGAAATAATAAACATCTACAATATTTCAATAGAAGTTTGAATTATGAGTGTTATATTTCACTTTAATGAAACTAGTACAATAAATTTAACGAATATTCTTAATAGGTTTTTACCTTGTCAGATAAAACAAACTCAATTAACAACTTGGACTATGTAACTAGAAATAAACTAACAAAGTTTTAAAATGTAAATGCCTTTGAAGTACACTGGAAAAATGAGAAACAACAAGTAATCACATATACACAGTTACTTACATATTTCTAATAGCCTGTGACTCTTCACAGATTTTCATCTATATGTCAACTTTGTTTTTTGAGACCTGATTTTATCTCTGTTTTGTATTTTGCATTTCGCCTAGGAATAGAGTCCTAATCAATCTTTCTTTTATTTATTTTGTTTCTTTCATAATTTGTCTCAAATCCTCATCCGCTTAAGTCTTTTTATATCTATTCTCTCATCATGAAGTTATTAATAATGATAAATGAATCAAAATAACTTGAAATATTTTATATGGATATATACAAAAGATAAAATTGTTGCTCCACCCTTGAAAACACTTGTACTAGAATAAAACTGGTTTAAAGACGTTTATGCTTTTATTAGAGTAAATAACAAGTTTACATAATTCAAAATAGCCGATATTTTCCCCAAACATGCATATTTTGGCCTGCAGATAAATTTTTTATTTGTATAAAATATAAGCATATCTGTTACCCAGCTAATATACAATTTTTCAAAAATAAAAAGAATAAAAACAATACTGTAAAAAACAATTTAGAAGAAACTGGAAAATTATATATATTTTGCTTAACTTGATTCTTTCTTTGCACTCCACAATGCAGATAGAGAAATGATTTTTTATTCTCAACCTGAAGACTCACATTAGCATTTACATTTTTGTGCATTTCCTTGGGGAGTGGAAAATTTACTGGTGAGCAAGGCAAAATGGGAGAAAATGAAATAGCAGTCTCCTTAATTCTTCTCACTTAATGCCTTGGGAGACAGAAACCTTATCTCAAAATAATACTACTATGAATATTTGAGCAAAACCAAAATGTACCCTTTTCTCTGAGATTAACATTTTGCTTAAAATTCTGTATTAAAAGTGAATTATATATTTACATACGATTGAGAAATAGCTCAGATTTTGTTTCGCTTCAGAGTGATCAAAAGGTGACTATATAATAACAAAGATCAGTGATATATAGGATTGTCTCTATCACATTGAAATGTTGAGGTATAATCTTATATTTGGAAGTCTTTAATATTAGTTTTTATCTGTGTTTTATGCTATCAATGTTCCCAAATGAATAGTCTATTGTTTAGCTACATAAAGGGGACCATTTCACTGACCCCGAGGTGATCAGTCAGAGCCTCAAGTGGGAGAGTTCATTACCAGGGGCTTGGCATGAATGGTAATGAATGCCATTAGTCACCATAAAATTTTCCAACAGCTTTCAAAATTCTAGTCACAGTATTTGGTTCAGTAACCTCCTGTGACAATCAACCCTACGGGCTAACTGTGTACCATGTAATGAAAGATTATTTTTCACTTACTGTATATTAATATACCCAGAAGTTCACATGCATTCGATGGTAATATACACAAAACACAAATTGTTAGAATTACCCAAATATTTTCTGGATATACAATCTTGATGGAATATAGAATTATCTTTGTATCAAGAAACATCTTTTAATACGAAGTTTATGTTATTACCTATGGACTAGGACCAGGTTTCCTTTGTTTTCAAAATAGAACTTACATTGACACTATATTCATTTTGCACCAAGACTCCATTGTATGATTTACAGACTAATATAAAATTACAAGACATCATTTTCACACAACATGAGCAAAATGTTTGCAACCAAGACATGCAGTGAGGTCTGTATTTGGTAAATATTCAGTCCCCCCTCTTCTTCCACTGTAGAGAGTTCACTGAACCACTGGCCATGTGACTTGCTTTAGCCAATGGGGTGACTGGCAGAGGTGACACAGGCGTCCGTGTGGTGTCAAAGGTGTTTGTCCAGTGTGGCTTGCTTCTTGTGTCCCTTCACATAAAGCCCAGGTGAGCCCACACAAGAACTGCAGTCTAGAGCCAAACAGAGTTGACTATCATCCTGAACCAGAGCTGGCCAGCCTATGCTGTCTAAATGAGTTAAACTACTATCAAACTGCAGGCCTGTAGTCATGAGAAGAAATGTTTGTTGTTTGTTGCAAGCCAGAGTTTTTCGATGGTTTGTTGTATAGTATTATTGAAGCAAAAAACTGTCAGATGAACTATGGAGAAGTGGCTGTTTTAGATTTACCAGACATTCTAAAGCCACGCAAATTCACTTGCCAGCTGTCTTGGAAGGAAAACATCATTGGGCACTGGGCATTTCCCGTTGTAACTGCTGACCTCAGGATGAATTTCAATCATTTTCTTCCCCTGTAAATAACAGGTTAGAAAATGATATAGTTTGACGCATGAACTGTACTAGTATTTGACAGTTATGAGAGAGGAAGTGAGATAAATAGGAACAGCAAAATAATGTCCATCAACCTTCTGTTAGACATTTTTGTTGGTCAAGAATGTTTCCAAGTTGATCCTCTGCTGTCGTTTTTTAAATTTTTTATGATCAGAGTAATATATTATTCCCCAAATTTCTTGCATTTAAAAAAATCAAAAACAAAAAAACACCCACTGACTTTTATCTTCCTGCTTAGGCAAATTGTACTTTATTATGCTGAATTTATTATTTGTAAAGAAATAAAAATATATCCATAAATTCTTCTCCACATGTTCTTTTCTATTTTCTAGATCACATAAGCAGTCTTTATTATCATAAAAGGGGAAAAAAAGGTAGGAAAGGCATGGAGAAGAGTATGTTAATAACACCACCAATAACTAAGATCAGAGAGCACTGAGAGCTTATAAAATATTGTACATAAAGCTCTTTATTTCATTTGAAACACTGTGATAACATTAAAACATTATAATCACATTTAAAATTTTTTTGTAGAACAAGTCTCAGAATATTTAAGTGAGATGTAACATGTTTAAATAGTAGAAATTTTTCTTGAGCTTTCATCCTCTGACCCTATTATTTTCAATTATAAAAGTCACTTTCAATAAAAAATATGAACATACTTTTTCTTATATATCAGAGAATTCCCACCCTATAGTAGTTAAGCAAGGACCCATTCAAGTATGGTTCAGAGAGAAATTTTTACACATATTTCCATGTGCTCCTAAATTAAATATATATTTCTGTGTCCATCCCTATCAATTTCATTCCCTTCCAAAATATTGCCAGATATAGAGACATGTGGTCCTTTTGTTCTTGGCTGGTTTCTTATTTTACAATCTCTACAAAGTTGTTAATCTATCACTCAGTCCTAGTGTTTCAACACTTCAGGTAGCTCTTGGATCTAACAATTTCTCTGCCTTTATGTTGTATATCCCTATTCGAAACAGTCAGAATGTTTTATGTAAAACTAATTCAATAGCTTTGGCTCTGACATGAGGTTGCCACCATCTTGGTTTGTCTGAGGATTGTGGGGAAATTTCTCTGAGTTCTCTCTTTTGGTCTGTTACTCCAACTTGGGAAGCCAGATGTGGGAATTAAAAACCTTATTTTATAATTTGCTCACTATTTCTTATTGTTTGCTGGATTTTCTTTATTTCTCTAGCTATCTTATGACTAACCTCATTTAAATTTTCCCCAGTATATTTGACATAAAAAAATGAGAACACAATGGACATAAGACACTGGGGAGTAGGGGAGGCTAGGGGATTGTCAAGGGCGGGGGAAAAAAAGGACACATATGTAATACCCTTTGTAATACTTTAAGCAATAAAAAAAAAATTGAGAATAGCCCAGCTGGTGTGGCTCAGTGGTTGAGTGTCCACCTATGAATCAGGAGGTCACAGTCCAGTTCCCTGTCATGGCACCTGCCTGGGTTGAAGGCTTGATCCCCAATTGGGCGGGTGTGGGGGGTGTAGGAGGCAGCTGATCAATGATTCTCACTCATTTTGAAGTTTCTGTCTCTATCTCCTTTTCCTTTCCTCTCTCTGAAATCAATAAAAATATACTTATACAAACTAAAACTAAACAAGCCAATAAGCAAAAATAATGAGAATGAGAGAAGACAAAAATGAGAGGAAGAAAGCAACAAGTGAAAAGTCCTTCATTTACCTGAACAGCTGGAAGAGTCCTTACTATTGCTCTTGGATGTTCAAGTGCAGATGTCCTGAGGAGAAATTTTTTAATATATAATGCCTATCAGACTGGATGGTGAAAGTCAGGGTCTATGTAGCTCTATAAGCTTTCTACGTCCTTTTCCAGAAGGCTCTGGAAGTGGGGACAGATTGGTCACTGGAAGACAAGGCATCTAGATACTATACCGAGAAATAAGCACTTTAGTATTATGGTTGTCTGCATATGATTCTATACTTTTCTATGTGATAAACTATAGGTTTTTTAAAAAATACAAACTTCCCTGACATTTTTTTAAAAAAACAATAACAACAAAACATTTAAATATTTCATGTATCAGAAAAGAAATAAAAACAAACTGAGATAAGCAGAGTCTTTCTGGGAGTTCACTCATGGAGAAACCAGGGTCTCAGATCACCCAAGTGGAGGCCTGCCTGGGTTTGGGATCTGGTAGGAGGGTAAATGCTGGGAAACAGCGCTAGGGCAGGGCTTCTCAAGTTACACTAGAAGCTGAAAAGAACTGGGATTAGTGTCCAGAACTGTGTTCTTTGAAGAGCTCCTTGTCTGGAGAGAAGTTTGAAGCAGTAAAGGCAGCACAACAGAGACCAGGCTAACTATGAGACTGACTAGGAGATTTTCTATGACCTGGAAGGTTAAAATCAACAAAATAAAACGTTATTTAGAACTGGGGTCCCTAAAATCTTAGATTGAAGCAACTATAAAATATGTAGACTTGGGGTGAGGCCAAGAAAAAGGAAAACAATTTAAAATTTTAAAAAATCCAGTTCTCTTTCAAAATAAATTTGCAAATGAATACTTCAAAAGGGAGGTAGACAATTAACAAACACAAAAACCTAGCTGACAAACTCAATAAATAAGAGGAGAAATTCTTGGAGCATTGGAAAAAAATAGTTGAAATAAACATAGTTTAAGTTCCTCAAAAAGTTATGACAGAAAACCTCTTGATTAATTAAGAATGAAATGAAATAAAAATTAAGCAATTATAAATGTTCAAAATTAAATATATATATCTTTAACATGCTATAAAGAGATATTAAGTCAACTGACAGATAGTACTTATATAGCAACTAATAGAACAGAAAATAAAAAAGTTTCTTAAATGTTACTCAGAAGTTGAATGCCACCCTTAATAATCTTGACCTCATAAAAACGCTGAAGCTTGCTCTGGGAATAATCCATATTTCTATTGGGGCAAAATATGTAATGCAAAAAATACCATTTTAATAATTTTAAGTGTAAGTCAGCAACATTAAGTATATTCATATTGTTGTTCAACCATCACTGCCATTGCCATACATCTCTAAAACTTTTCATCTTCTCAAACAAATTCTTTAGTCGTTATACAATAACTTCCATTTTCTCTTTCCCTCAGCTTCTAGCAGCCACCATTTTACTTATATCTCTATAAATTTGCCTAGTTAAGGTACCTAATATGAGTTAAATTACATATACAATATTTGTCCTTTTGTGTCTGGCTAAATTCATTAGCATAAAGTCATCTTCACGGTTGTTTCATGTTGCAATATGTTTCAGAACTTCCTTCCTCTCTAAAGTGGAAAACATTCCATTATATGCATATACCACATTTTGTTTATCCACTTATAAATCATTGGACATTTGGGTTGTTTCTATCTTTTGACTACTCTGAATAATTCAGTTATGAACAGTGGTATACAAGTATCTGTTTTATTCCCTGCTTTAATTTATTTTTGGTATATACCCAGAAGCCGAATTGCTAGATCATATGGTAATTCTATGAATTTTGTTTTTGTTTTTTGAGGATCTGCCATACTATTTTTCAGAGTGGCTGAACCATTTTACATTCCCACCAGCAATACACAAGTATTCTGATATCTCCACATCCTTGCCAACACTTTTTGGGGTCTTTTTTATTGGGGGGTTAGAGAGGGGAGGATCACAACCATCTTAATAGGTGTGAAATATTTTATTGTCAATGTGAGTTTGATTTGTATTTTTTTTTTAAATATATTTTATTGATTTTTTTACAGAGAGGAAGGAAGAGGGATAGAGAGTCAGAAACATCGATGAGAGAGAAACATCGATTCAGCTGCCTCCTGCACACCCCCTACTGGGGATGTGCCCGCAACCAAGGTACGTGCCCCCGACCGAAATCGAACCTGGGACCTTTCAGTCCGCAGGCCGATGCTCTATCCACTGAGCCAAACTGGCTACGGCTGATTTGTATTTTCTTAATGATTAATGATACTGAGCACTTTTTTATGTTTATTGGCAATTTGTATGTATATGTTCTTTAGAGAAATGTCTTTTGAATTCCTTTGCCATTTTAAAAATTGGTGTTTTGTTGTAGTGGTGGTGGTGGTGAAGTGAAAAAATATTTTAAAATTTAATCAGATTTTGTAATCCTCTTGATTAAAATCCTAGCATGGCTTCCCACAGAAGTATAATAAAAGTCTTACACTGCCCTAACCGGTTTGGCTCAGTGGATAAAGCATCAGCCTTCGGACTCAAGGGTCCTAGGTTTGATTCTGGTCAAGGGCATGTACCTTGGTTGCAGGCACATCCCCAGTGGGGAGTGTGCAGGAGGCAGCTGATCGATGTTTCTCTCTCATCGATGTTTCTAACTCTCTATCCCTCTCCCTTCGTCTCTGTAAAAAATCAATAAAGTATATTTTTAAAAAAAGTCTTACACTGATTGGCATGGTACTATTGTATGATCTGGCTCTGCTGGTTCCCAAGTCTCCCTTTCACATTCTATGCTCCCCACAAATATCCTTCTTTCATAGCCTGCACATTGTCAAGGTCCTCTCACCTCACAGCACCCACAACAGTTGCCTCTGAGTTTAAGAGTCTTCAGATCACCTTCCAATGACTGTCTCCTTCTCATCCATCAGACCTCTGATTCAACCTATATTATTTGGAGAGGTTTTCCACAAATATTCAATCTAATGTAGAAAACCCATGTTAATGAAACTGGAACCAAGCAATGTCCATGCTGCCTGTTGCTACTGAAGTCAGTAAGTAGAGACAAGGTTGAATCTTTGAGGTTTTTTTATTCAGATGCTGGCGATCCAAGAGTTTAGTGCCCTGAAAGACTGCTCTGACATCTAGTCTCAAGCCATCTCTTATATAGGGTTTGAGGGTGGGAACGAATCTAAAACAATGAGTTCCCAGGGTCTGTTTTCCATCATTGTCCTTGTAAAGATTAGCCCTCAGTTGTTTGTTTCCCTTCAGGCATATCCTGTTCTTGATCTACTTTCAAAATCTATCTTATCCTGAGTGATGGATCCATCTGGTCTTCAAGGCCGCTTATCTTTATGACTTTTTTTTTCTTACAACACATCCTCCACAATTTTCCAGGGTCTGTAAGAAAAATTTCTTATCTATAGTGAGTGCAGTTAGATAAATGTCCTTTTTATAGCTATTCATCAACTGTGATTCTATTCTTATTGTGTATTCTTCCCCTATCACTAATATTTCTTCTCTCCTTTTTTCTAAAGAGCACTTACAAACATTTTAATTTATATATTCATCTACTTGATTTACTTGTTTAAATCCCATCTCTTCTTCTAGACCATGAGTTTGATAAGTGCTGGGTCCTAGCAAGTTAACACTAAGGGCCTAGCCTAGAGTAATACCTGGCATCTCTTCAAAGCTAACTAAATATTCTGAGGAATATTTAATTAAATACTAAATATTATGAAAATCAAATATTTCTGCATCTGTGAATCCCTGTGATGAGGTATGAGTTTGTTTTGTAGGCAGGGAGGAATAGGTGACAGGATTGAAATGACTAATAAAATGATTGTAAGGGACTTCTTAAGAATTAAAAAAATATAAAATATGTACTATAACAGCAATAGTTTCCTTAAAGAAATTAGCATTTCCTTAAAGAAATGCTAATTTTATTTTTACTCTCCACTGGAACAAAAAAAAATGTGTCTATCTTAATTAAAAATATATAAAATATATTAAGTAGCTAAAAAAAGTAGCAGAAAGAGATATTAATAGATTTTACATAAGCATAGTCAGGTTTGAGTTCTTTTGATGTAGAGAGAAATATATATATTTTTTGTTATAAGCTTATAACTTCCAACTAAGTAGTTCTGGTTCAGGTTTTTAAATCCCACTGTTGGTATTCTCAGAAGTATTTAATGGAATGATTTCATATCTTGCTTTTGAAAACATTGCCACTGGTGGAGTTAATTATAGTAGTTCTCATATCACCATCTAGTTTCTCCTTAGGTTGGGTTTCAAAGAAAAAAAGTGACTTACTGCCTTGACTAATCAAAGCTTCCCAGAGGGGAGAAGGTGGAAATATAATGGCTACTTCTGCCTCCCATGCCCACCTCTTTCATTCCTTCCTACTTTCATGCTCTTTCAGTTATACTGCTGGCTTGAAATGACCACTCTTTCCTAGTCTAATCCCTTCTTCTGATCTTCTGTTAAATGGCATTATCCCCACGGAGCATCCTGTGAGCCCTGCCCCATGACATTCTCTGCTTCCCCTGAATGCCCTTGGACAGCCACCAGTTATTTTACTACCGGCCATGAAACTGATAAAGCATTATTTTATGTCCCCAAATGAGTTTGTCAGGTCCTTTACATTCCTTATAGCACATAACATAGTTCCTTGTACACAATACATACTCAAAAAATGCTTTTAAAATCAAATTGAATGTTGTTCAGTGCTTAACATTTGTCACACAGTAAAGACTTTATAGTGATGATTATGACTCATTTCTACTTTATGATAAGAAAAGTATTAGGAAGATTAAGTGACAATCTCATTGACCTTCTCTACTTTTCACTATAGGGGAAAAGTTTCCCTTACCACTTCCATTTTTTTTTTCTTACTGTGACTTTTTAATATAAGTGCAAAACTCTGCAGTGTACTTATTAGAATTGATATTTAATTGAAATATATAACAGTTCGTGCAAAAGTATCGACACGGGGGAGGATAGAGCATAATCTTTGGTTAAGCAGCAGCATTGCTTTCTCCTTGGGCAGCTGTCTTTAAGTAGATGTTTGTAGTAAGTAATGAACGAGTTATTTGTATATTCATAATGGGCTAAAAATAGCCTTGAATTTTACATCTTTTATTTGGGTCAAAAGGGGGGGGGTCACACAGATTTTTGAAATCCTTCTTCAGAAAATCAATTTTGTGAAAAGATTATTCTAATGTGCCATTTTTACAGCACATTTGCTCTACATTTTTATCAAATAGGGATGAGAGGATGATCCATCAATGACCACAGACTTTGTCCTACCCTGAAGGCTGATGCTGCTCTTTAGAGTAGCTAGTGGAAGTTGAAATCATAAACAAGAAGCTTTGTAATCAGATTGCAAAACTTTCCCTTCAAAAAGTAGGAGCCCCTTCGGAGTGCTTTAATCAGTCTGATAAAAATTGTTCCAGGTCAGGTCACCTAGGAAGCTGATTCTGAAAGGGATATCAGTGGGCATGAGGTAACTGAGGGGTTCCATCAGGAGTGGCCCCTGTAGGGGGAGGGGAGGAAACTGACTTGAGCAGAGGGAAATGTTGAGTTGTGGTACCCTCACAACAAAGGCTTGAGTGAGCCAAGCCACGGGGCAGCTCTGGAGCTGGGCTGTCTCAGCAGAAGTATCACAAGTTGGTGCAAGGAGGTCAGGCCGTTATTCCCTCATGCTGATCAGTCATTGGATTCTGCTATCCCTAAACTTGTGCCAAATGGCTCTCTTCTGACAAGGACTGAGAGCTGTTAGCTGTCAATATTCCCAGGAGTTGGGGGAATGAAGGTGGGGAGGAAGTTATAACATGAAAATATATTAAAATATATATTAATATAATATGTAATATAGTTATATAGTAGTGTATCTGCTTCTTTTATGTTGTATTTTCTTCCAACTGTGAGAAAATTTTGTTTTTAGAGAGAACCCCTAAAGGTCATAAGTGATAAGTGATAAATTTCATGTTTATCAGAATTAAAGACTTCAAGTACAAAATAATAGACTTTGGTATTTACAAATCCATGAATTTGAACTGAAATAACACATTAATAAGAATAGGATCCACATCTGATCTACTTTATTTATTTATTTTTTAAATCCTCACCCGAGGATATTTTTTTATTGATTTTTAGAGGGTGGAAGAGAGAGGGAAAGACAGAGAGATATAGATGTGAGAGAAATATATGATTGGTTGCCTCTTGCATGTGCCCTTACCAGGTCCTGGGCCAGGAAGGACCTGCAACCAAGGTAAGTGCCCTTGACCGTAATCGAACTTCGGACCCTCTATCCACTGAGCAAAACTGGCTAGGAACATCTGATCTACTTTATATTCTCATCAATGTTTTAAATATTCACACTATTATTGATTTTGGATTTAGAAGTGATCATTTCTTTTATTTATGGAATGAT
>NW_005370488.1:595976-596945 GCF_000412655.1 Myotis brandtii | reverse complement strand
GAGTGAAAGATAACTTATATACTCATAACTGTCATTTACAAAAATGAAAATAATAAATTTTTTAAAATGCCAAATTTAGGTGAATAAATATATATTAACTAAAAACTACTTGGAGGAAAGATACAAGGAGTAGGGTGGACGGGGTGTGAAGAAATATTAAATTGAACAAAAATATGTATAAACACACATATCTGTATATAGAAAGGTATATGTTTGTTTAAATGTATATGTATACATGTAAAAGTGGAAGGAATTTCACTGAAATGTTCATTGTAATAACCAAACAGCAACATAAATCTCTGACTAAAAAGAACGTTTAACTTTTATTTTCTATAATTCTTTCATTTTCTACAAAATTATATGTGTAATAAAATACAAATAGTTCCATATATGTGTATATACATATACATATACATATACATATACATATACATATACATATACATATACATCTATCTGTTTATTCATAGAATGTAGTTCCTTGGGTCACAATGAATGGGAAAGCGAGCAAAGTGCCAATTATTTTCCTGGCGGCTGGCGTGTGCTGAAGCACAGGAGAGGGAACTCTGGACAGTTCTGGCAACTTGAGACAGCAGAAAAGAATACATTCCGTACAAACGGTAATAAAGAACATAATGTGTGTGTTTTAAGATGCCTGGCACATTTTCTCTGGTACAAGATGTTTAAATGACAAAGGCGAATAACCGAATGAAGTATTAGAATAGCTTTATCTTCTCTCCAACTCAAATGAATAGTCATTTAGTTTTAAGGTTTAGCTGTTATTGGCATTATGATGTCTTCCGTTTTTATTTTTTCCATTTGAAATAATATTATTTCTTATTTACATCCTTTGAACCTCAGTTCAGATGTCTCCATTTTTATTTACTGTTATTGATTTTTTAAAATTCTCACCCAAGGATATTTTTTCCATTGACTTTTAGAGAAAGTGAAGAGAGAGAAGAGAGAGAG
>NW_005370488.1:569430-595950 GCF_000412655.1 Myotis brandtii | reverse complement strand
GAGAGAGAGAGAGAGAGAGAGAGAAGAGAAGCATGGATGTGAGAGAGACATATCAATTGGTTGCAGGCACCTTGACTGCGGCCAGGGATCAAACTTGCAATCCTTCAGTGAGTGGAGTGACACTCTAACCACTGAGCACACCAGCCAGTGCTACTCAGTTATTTTTTGAATTGTGAATTTTTAACTTGATTTTACCTGTGTTTGTATTATTATCAAAACATTTAACAGAAGAGATGTGCTTAAGAACAATGTCTGCAAATATTTCTGAAGTAGCTGAATATTCTTTTCTCACATCTCATATCTTTGGTTACTTGTCACTTAAAGAATTACTAAATGATGCTTTTGAATCTCTTTATTTTCCTCTCGGCACTCCTTTACCTCTTCTACTGATAGCACTTTACAGATTGGCTTTTCAGACAGTGGAATATGGTCAACACTGATGCTTTTCTGATCAATCAAACCAGCTTCTTTTGTTGCTCACTGGCGACAGGGTTAGTGATTTTGCTCACATCACTGTCAAACACAATAATATTGAAGTTTTAAAAAATATATTTTCAACCAATTTTTAGACCAATTTAAAGACTGAGGAAAAGCTATAAACATGCAATCATTTTGCAAAAATTCCTGCCCGAAAAGATTCAACATTGAGGTGAGGCTACCTTTCCTATTGCTTCAGGAAGTTAGTCACCAATTCTGACAAATCTCTTAACATCAGAGCGCAGTGGTTGCAAAGCAGAGGGTTGACTGTCTTTTGGTAAACAAAGAAACTCATTCTGTACTGAGACCCCAACCCCGAGATTCCCCACCATGTGAATTCTGGTCCTCAGCTTTTCAGGCCTCAGAACTCACCTTATCGGTTTCCTAAATTTGATCAGACTCTGTGATTCTTAGATTTACCAAGTTCATTGGAGAGCTACTGAGTGCATTGTGAATGCCTGTGTCTTAATTTACAGTGAGAATTTTATCAAGTGGAAAAACTACTCACATCAGTTTAACAAGAGGACTTTCCGTTGTAGCATCAGTGGATTACTGGGTGATCATAGATTCAGAACTCAGTAGGTTCCAGAAGTAGAATTTTCAATGATATCAGGATAAGAGTAGACATTAAGGTAAGGCTTTTGGTAAAGGTTATAGCTTATATGTATATTTTCCCTAAAGACATATCCTTCCCAATAAAATTCTAGTCTTTGATGTTCCTGGTAACCATTTCCTCTCTGCTACATTATTGCTGCAAGAACACTATACCTTTCTTGTATTACTCTCCACTTTCTATTCTTCCATTAATTACTAACACTTTTTCTAGTAGATATATACTTTCTCTAGAGGTAGTAATGGCTTCATTAAGGTACAGTCACCTCTTGGCCCCAATATATTATGTGTCAGTTTGTAGTTTAACTTTCAGAGGATAATATTCTATTCTAAATTCTAAGCATCACTATATTTTTGTTTCCCCAATGACCTGCTTAATAATGTCAATAATTTTAACCTGCTATGTTTACCATGGTTTTTCACCCTGGATACACATGGAAACCACATAGGAAATTTAAAAATACAGATACCTTGGACTCATGCCATTCCAACTAAATTTGAATCTCAAAGTAAAATGGGGAAGTCTATTTTAAAAATCCCCACAAGTTATTCTGATGAACCACCATGGTTTAAAACCACTAGTTTATATACTTAACTACTCAATTATCAATGTGTATGGTATTCTGTAAAGAGGAAATCTGCTACAGTATTTCGTCAATTGCTATATTTGATATATTTCTCTCCCAAACTGAGCTATTTCACTTTCGAGTTAAAAATAAATGTACCATCATTGGGTTTCTTCTCTATCATACACTGAAATATCATATCAACAGTGATGTATTAAGCTTCATAGAGATAGTTTTGAATGCCAACAAAAGCTCCCCTTTACCATGAGCTGACCACATGCCAGTTACCAGGTAGTTTACCTCATGAACCTCTTCATTCATTTTCTTTTTGTTTCATTTGGCAGATGTGTTCTAAGAAAAAGTTCTCCACATCCTTACCAGCATTTGTTGTTTATTGATTTATTGATAGTAGCTAATCTGACAGGTATGAGGTAATATCTCGATGTAGTTTTAATTTGCATGTCTCTGATGATTAGTGACATTAAGCATCTTTTCATATGACTCTTGACCATCTGTAGTATGTCTTCTTTGGGGAAGTGTCTATTCAGGCCTTTTGCCCATTTGTAAATTGGATTTGTGTGTGTGTGTGTGTGTGTGTGTGTGTGTGTGTTGATTTGTACATATTTATAATTTTTGCCTATTAACACCTTATCAGATGTATCATTGGTGAGCATGTTCTCCCCTTCAGTGGGTTGTCTCTTCATGTTGTTTTGCTCTAGCATTTTGGGGGCTTGCTGCGGCAGTGACCATCACAGTTGGTGCTAAAACCAGGCCAGAGGTTCCAAATAGTGCCAGCAGCAAAACCATTGAAGTCAGCACGGAAACGACCTCAGAGGTTATGGAGGCAGCTCTGGGTGAAGCCATTGCCATCAATAATGAAAAAGGTACAACAGAGAACGAAGGCTCTGGTGAATATGCGAAACCAGAAGAAGGGAATTCTCCAGTTGAGTCTGAATGCTCTGCTGGGGAGATTTACAGGAAGAAGCCATATTGGTGCTGGGGCTACCTCGGCTCAAGCTAATCTCAGGCAGGTTGACACTTCAGCAAAAAATGCTATGGAGAGGCTGATAGGTGCCTTTGAAGTTTTAGTAATCTTAGTTTCTTTTTAAAATGTCTTTTCTAGAAAACTTGAATGTGCCTTAAAAATCTTGTATGTACTGATAAGCTTTAGTGCAGAACGTTTTCTCGTCTCTGATATCAGAATAACATATTGCAATAAAGAGCTTCAAGAGTTTCTTCTTTGGATTTAAAGTCTACATCACAGGAATTGAGCTCTCTCTACAACCTACACTCACTTGAGTTTTTTCTATACATTTACTTTACTGTAATGTATTAAATCTGGATCCTTGAGTTTTGATTTCAATTCATTTAAATAAAATTGGAAAATCTTTTTAAAAAATTACTGAAAGGAAAAATGGAAAAAGAAAAGCTTCAAAACCAGAGTGTTCTGCCCTGTTAAGGACATGCTTTATTTTCATCCCAATCTTGCAGTAAAGTGAATGGAAAACCAGACAAATCCAGTAACTGTCCAAAGTGCCAGAGCTTGTAAGTGATGAGTATATTCAAATCTTCTCAGTTTACCTCCAGAAAAAAAAAAGAATGTTTTGTTCACCCCTTCTTCTAAACAAGGAACAATACAACTCAATGCACATTACTGGAAAAACACAACTATAGCCATAACTCAGATATTAAGAAGAATGACTGCTAATCACATTTTAAAAATCGCAGAAATAAAAATTAATTTACTACACAAAATAAATTAAAACATAAATACAAACTGTTTCAGTTCAAACATGTAAAAAAGTCAGAGTAATAAATTCTAAAAAATCAAGTTTGTTATAAGAAAGATAATTAAAATTTGAACACTTTAATAAGTTGCCATACTTAGAAAAGGGGTTATTTTTTAGTAGTGTGTGTGCGTGCGCGCGCGTGTGTGTGTGTGTGTGTGTGTGTGTGTGTGTACTATATCTTTCAGAAAGCCTGGTAAAATCAGTGGCTAGAGAGAACAAGGTCTGATGTTAGAAAATTAATCACTATTCTGTATTGCCTCCCATTCACTCAGTAGGTACAGCGAATAAAACAAAGTAAAACAATTATAAACATGAAACTAAACAGAAAACTTGGTTTCTTCTCTCCAGGAACACATCATCTCTCTATAAACTAGAAGCTAATATGCAAAGAAATTCGTAACTATGCTAGAGATTTGCATAAGCTTTTATAGATAAGTACTGAGAAAATTAAGTGGCAAAGGTTCAAGGAAGAATGTAATCTTTAGTAGCAATGACAGAAATGGGGGTTTGGATTAGAGAAATAGAGGAGAACACTGGCAGGTGTTGGGGGAAATAGATCTTCAGTTCTGAAGGCAGCCTGAGTGGTGCTCCACTGCGTTGTGAGATTGCTCTCTGATAGAGCAGTAATCGTGAACTTCAGAATTAACTCGGCTAAAAAAGTGGGGTGTCCACTAAATCAGGATCTCCCAAGATGGAGCCCAGATGACTGAATTAAAAAATAAATCTCTACAGGAAATTCTGTTGATCATCCAGGTGTGGGGATCACTGATCTAAAGGATGTGTGTTACTCTCACGGCGCTTCAGAAATAATAAAGCTTTTCTTTCTCCAATATTCCGTAATCTCACACAGCATACACCATTCTTAATGGGCAGAGCAGGAGGATGAACGAAGAAACCACATTATGAATGACTCTGGATTCAACAAAAGGGCACACAGGCATTTTAAGTGTATTCCACATTATATATGAACAAAGAGATGAAGTACAATAGGAAGCCCATTTAATTGCTAGTGCATTTAGAAGAAATTAAAGGTTTTGTTTACATCATTATAGAATAGACATAAAATTATGTTATTTCATACATTTTTCACACAGATACATAATGACCTACCAGGGCAAGCAGGGAACATAAATAAAACTAATTGATAATTTTACATTGCAGGGATTCCTTTAATGTAGAAATAGCATGTTATCTGTACAATTTTAGTTCTAATACTTGAGAACAGGCATTTAGAAAAAAATGCATGTTAAAACATGCATAATTGGGTCTTTTGTCTGGGTTTGTGGCCTATTGCTTAGAATCTATTACTAGAAGGACTTGATGTCACTCTTTGCTCCAAATATTTGTCGGTATTTGATGTTTACTGTTACATGTTTTGGGGTAGTGCCCTTCACCCTCAAATACCTTTTGCCTCCAGAAACGTGGGTCTTCTCTCTCCCCACCTTCTCCCCCTTCCCCAGTGAATTCCAGTTATGTGACAAAGTGTTTGGCCGACTGGGGTAGATCTGACGGAGACAGGATGACGGAATAGAACAGGGCGTGTCTCTTTTCATAATCCATGCTCAGCTGTGGGCGAGGTGGATCTGATTGACACCTGAGTGCTGGATAGAACACCAGGTCCCTTCCTTTTTAGACACAATGTGCAACTGGCAGGCATTCATCTCTGCCCTGTATCAGTGACGCTTGCTCATGGAGGTAATGTGTGAACATTTAGCAATTTAGAAAAGCTGAGCAATGAACAAAAAACTATTTAACACTTGGGGCCCAGCCTGTTTTTCTGTGGAATACTCATGATCAAGAGCTAGGATAGAGAGAGGAAATATTTCTTCCTCAACTCTGTGGAACATTTTTTATCTAGACCAGGAAGGAGTAGGAGAGATTCCAGCAGCTTCAGCAGAATTGGTGTCGGGTTTTCAGCTTCTCAGGGTGGTAGGGGCTTCCGTTGAACTTGATCCCTCCAATGACAGTTCAGTGCAGTGTCCTCATGCAGTTCACAGGAGAAGGGGCAGGTTTTTGAGGTGAGCAGGAGTGGATCAAGTCCGCGAACCAGTGAGCTCCGAGTGACCTTGAGAAGCACCTCTGACTTCCGGTGGGAGAAGCTACAGGTGGTGAGTAGGACAGATGCTATGAGAAATGCTTGCTGGGTAGCTTTGGTGCCATGAAGAGAAAGCCTTTTGAAAAGACAGAATTTGTTTGTTAACTAAGCACTGCCATGTAGGATATCGATAAAGTGACCTCATTCTAGGAGCAGAGTGATGAAGCCTGCCTGTATTATTTGTATGAGGAATCTCATGTAGCTCATAAAAGATGCTGAAATGCTCTTTAGAGAAGGCAATTAATGCAGGGCTTGCATTATGGAATAAAGAATATGCACATTTTCTGTCAGTTTGAAACTCTCCTAAGAAATTATTTTACCATGTTCCAAGGTACAATAGTTTGGTGTTAAACATAATTAAGCAAATTATTTCCCTGGCTAAGAACGGTTATATAAATTGTTGACTTGAGATCATGAGCAATGAAATATAAATATAAAGCTATTCTTTAAATAGCTATAGCCGCTGTGTTCTTTTCATTAGAGCAAACGTTTTAGATAGGAAAATACAGCAATTATTTCAGGCCATACCGTCTAGTGCATGGCACGGATGGGTGGTCTGATCGTCTGCAATGTGTGACTCTCCAGCTACAGCCACTGGGTTCTCCTGACACTTCAAAGAACAGAGCTGAGACAGTAAGTTCTTCCTCTGAGACTTCCAGGGAGATCAGAGGCTGAGGGCAGACAGCCACTCATGCACAAGAGCACAAACCCCTCCATCCCAGGAACAGCACCTACCTACTGGCAGATGTGAAAAGATTGCTCCCCGGGGAAAACATGGCTGTCGGGGTCCAATTCCCAGGCGGCCAAACTCTGCAGTTCTCTTTTGCCTGAAATGTCCAAAGAGAGAGAGGCTTTTTGCTGCAATAGTATGCAGTTTATTTTCAAACTTTACCTTTTCCCACAATGATGTCAATCCTGTATCCACTGGGGACTCTTAAGGTATTATCACAGTCCACAGGTACATGCACCTTCCAAAGAACTGAGGTGACTCAGATTCAGCAGTTCTAATTATGTCGTGTGTGTGTGTGTGTGTGTGTGTGTGTGTGTGTGAGAGAGAGAGAGAGAGAGAGAGAGAGAGAGAGAGAGAGAGAGAGAGCTCTTTGAAAGTCTCAGAATTTTGTATTTGAACAAAATCATTTGAATAGAACCCCCTTAGATGTGATGCACAGTAAATGCCTCAACCACTCTTCCTGTCTTTGTGCCCAGTGTGGCCAAGAATTATTGACACCAGGTAAGCTCAGTCGACCACCTGTGTCTCCTTTTGAGCAGAAACGTTCCCCTAAAATGCCAGGGGAAGAATTGTTTCCGTGTAAAGGCCTCTCCTCTAGATACTGAATTCTCTGAAAAGCTGTTGGCTGTCATGCCAGGGAGATTCTGTCCTGGCTTCGCCCCCCTCCTGGGCTGGGTTGCTGTGAGCCCTTTCCCTGAGATCTTACTCATCAGCACTTACAAAGCAAACAAAGTGTGAGCTGCTGCTCAGGAAGCAGGGTTTCAACCTAACCGGTTTGGCTCAGTGGATAGAGCATCGGCCTGCGGACTCAAGGGTCCCAGGTTCGATTCTGGTCAAGGGCATGTACCTTGGTTGTGGGCACATCCCCAGTAGGGAGTGTTCAGGAGGCAGCTGATCGATGTTTCTCTCTCATCAGTGTTTCTAGCTCTCTATCCTTCTCCCTTCCTCTCTGTAAAAAATCAATAAAATATATATATTTTTTTAAAAAAGAAAGCAGGGTTTCAAAGGCAGGCACTGTGAGGCTCCTTCTCTCCAAGAACATTTTGCCTAAGCCTTACATGCTGTCTTTCCTTTTGATTTATTGTGATGTTCCTGATTACATTACGTCAATCCCTTGAGTGGACAACAACTTCTAGGTTTTCGTGTTCAGCATAGCATTACAATCCACAGATATTAACTGAGGAGGGAGGGAGATTCTGAAGCTTTATTTTACTTTTCCATCAGGCAGCACTAATATGTACATTCTTAGCTAATTGCCATTTTAAAAGTCACTGGATGGCTGAGATCCAGGACTGCTAAGCCTCAATGAGTAAGTGTGAGTGTGAGGAGTTCACATTAACGTGTTAATCATCTATTGTGGCAGTCATTTAGTTTTAACACATAAATTTGGCAGCAGTTGGTAGTCCATGTTTAAACATGAGCACTTAAAGGGGTAGAGACAACTAGTGCACAAGAAATTCAAAGTAGTTGCAGAACGAGGAGCAGAGATGAGAGGCATCCATGAGACAAAAGTAGTAACTGTCTGAGGTTTTGATGAATTTCTAGTTCTCATCCATCCTACAGCCTGGTCCCTAATTCTGACTTGTCCTACAGACTGGCAGCAAGAGGTATTCACAGGTAGATATCTGTAATTATTAGGAGTATATTACACCTAGGACAATGCTTTCGCTCAGGATATATTGAACAAATACAGAAAGACAATGTGGCTAGATGGTGGAAATGAAATCGGAAAAGACAGGATGTAAACCAGAGATTTGGGAAAAAATACCCAAAGGACTTGGCAAGTGATGAAATACAAGTGAGAGGACTGATGCCTATGGTGAGGATTCAAGCTAGAGAGAACTACCTCTAGAGGTAGGTGATCTGTCACTTTTTTTTCAAAATAATCTCATTTCAATAACCTTTTTGTAAAATAAATCAAAGAACATGGTAACTAATGGAAAAGCACAGACAAAAATAAACAGTAACATAAGTAATATATAAAGCATTTGCAATTTTAAAATATTGGTCTTTTTCCATGCATTTGAAGAGAGAAAACACCCCTTTCATATCTTTTGCTTTGAGAATACAGATTAATGTTTTTAGGCATTAAAAATGGAAGCTAAAGAGTGCTTTCTTTAGAAGGGAATTTTTTTGCTATTTAATGCACATCAATTTAGGCCTACACAATGCGATTGAAAATGGGATGTTTATTTCAGTGAAGATGTTGGGAAGAGAGTGAGTGTAAGAGACTTAGTTGTAAATTGGCTCAGACAAGGCAAGTCATAACTGAAGGACAGTGTATGCATTTATGTAGGATGGGAAGGACCATTAGTCACACATCTATCTTTTAAGTCACTGAGAGAACAATCCCCATTAGTAACATCATTTTGAATAATAAGAAAAATGTATGTATGTCCTTGGAATTTCAATAAATAGTGAATCATACAGCTGAGACATTTGCAGGCACCTGGGAAAGTTAATTAACTCCATAATTTTATTGGATATTTTCTACATTACTAGAATAATATATTAAAATATATGTTGGTGACTATGAAGCATAAATATAGGCCCATAAGAAAAAGCTGAGAGTGAAAATGAATTAACACAGTCTGTGTACAAGTAAATAGCTTACAGTAAGTCAATAAAGGAAGGAACGTCTTCCCAATCCATTCTGAGTTGACGCATGGCAGTAGCTAGCCTTGTCTCTGTTTTGATCACAGCTGTGGACCGGTCTGGAGGACCTTAGACTCACTGTGCGCTGATCTTGTTCCATCTCAATGTCATACTACTGGCTTCTCTGGTTCACACTCAGGGTCTTCTCCAGTGCTCTGCCCACTGAATCTGGGCTCAAGCTCAGCCTGAAATGATGAAGAATTGATATCCCTAATGTCAACACTAAAATGGGAGAGGAAACCAATGGAAAAAGGCCCTTGTCCTTCAGGTGAACAATGCATCTAGGTGTTGTGCATGATTTCCAGGTTTAACAGAAAAAAAAGTATGAAGCAAAGCTAACAAATATATTTAAATGTATTATAAAGTATTAAAATAGTACTAAAACCACATAAAATCAATAGGTGAGATATGGGAAAGGGGGCTATTGAAATGAGAGAAATTAAGTCAGGGAAAGGTATTCTATTAGAAGAAATAGAATTTTAAAAAAAAATAGGAAAGAGCAAGCCATACAGCTTGAACATTTGCCCAGAATATTGTTGGGAAATGAATTATTTGACCATATTGTAGAGGGTCCTGATTATCATGGAAATGAGTACTTAGTTTGATAGGAAAGAGGAAAGGATGAGAACTTTGAGACTGGATTGGTATTGAGAAGTACAGAGGATATACGTATTCAAACTTACAATATGGGGAAAATAGTTCAAAAGTCATATGGAGAAAACCATCATGTTCTTCTGTGATTCATTGTGAATTCTCTGATGGCAGAAACCATAGCACATTACACATTGCTCCCTGCCCCATTTCTTTCTTTCTTTCTGACATAGAAACTCAATAGCTGTTGAATGAAGAGACCAAGGCAGCCTTTTACAAATAAAGTCTAGTGGAGACAACTATTCATTTCACTGACTCCTCTCTCTGCTTTCAGTCTTGCTTGATGACTGATACTGTCTACATTAACCTCAACTCAGTGCCAAATGGAAGACCCTTCTGAAGCAAAGCTGTTTCTGTGCCTGTCTTATTACCTGTCATTTATTACCTGTTTCTGGGACATCTGCTCTTGCCTATAGCTTAAGTGCTTTCAGAGTGTCCTCCTTGGTTCATGCCCAGCTTGCCACCAAATAAGCCCTAACTAGTTCCCTAGGAAAGGATATTATTCCCAAATTCATCACTTGTGTGGTTGGTATTCACTTATGTTTATCAAGTAATACTTCATTCAAATGTCATCCTATATAATAAAAGGCTAATATGCAAATTGACCGAACGGCAGACTGACCGGTCACTAGGATGCACACTGACCACCAGGGGGCAGACACTCAATGCAGGAGCTGCCCCTGGTGGTCAGTGCACTCCCACAGGGGGAGCGCCGCTCAGCCAGAAGCTGGGCTCATGGCTGGCGAGCACAGCGGCAGTGGCAGGAGCCTCTTCTGCCTCTGCGGCAGTGCCAAGGATGTCCAACTGCCGGCTTAGGCCTGCTCTGGGACTGCAAGAGGGCGCAGGCTGGGCTAAGGGACCCCTCCACCCCTGAGTGCACAAATTTCGTGCATCCGGCCTCTAGTTTGTAATAATATGCTTAAGATTTAAAAATTTGCCTAGCTCTAGCTGGTTTGACTCAGTGGATATAGCATCTGCCTGTGGACTGGAGGGTCCCAGGTTTGATTCGGGTCAAGGGCACATGCCCAGGTTTCAGGCTTGATCCCCAATAGGGGGCATGCAGGAGGCAGCCTATCAATGATTCTCTCTCATCATTGATGTTTCTTTCTCTCTCTCCCTCTTCCTTCCTCTCTGAAATCAATAAAAATACATTTAAAAAATTTTCCCAAATAAGCTTTTATTTTTTTCTAATCAGGAAGGTTTACTTAATACAAAAGTAGTGACAACATTATATTTGTCCAGACCATATAATGCTATTGAACAGAAAATCTCTTTGTCTGACATAAGTTCACTTGCAGTAGCTCTGATGTTGGTTGTAAAGTGATAATTTTCCAATTTATTTTTTAAGTAAAATGTGTGCTTTATAGAAAAGGAAAGGAACACATTCAAAGCATTGCCATTCTGTCAAACATTAGAAATTTTCAGCATTATTAAGAAGGTGAAAAGGTGATCTTGTTATGGAATATTGAATGCCCCCCAAAATGTCTTATGCTCCCCATCAATCTTACATTTGTGTTTTGATACTGTGTGTTTGCTTCCTTGTAGTAGCTTGGAGATAAATTTGGCAAAGGAACCAGAAACCAACTTGTCCTGAGAGGTAGAAAGTCAAGAGGAGCCCTGTGACATTTTTCAAAATAAGTGCAATGTGAATAATAATAATTTTAAAAAGATAAATAAAAATGTCTAAAAAATTCCTTCCCGTTCTGGCCCTTTTCTCTGCTTGATTGGTCAGGAATGATGATGTGATTCATCATCTTCACTTCACGGTGGGATTAAAACTTCCAGAAATGCTGACAGGCTCAGGAGGGCATTCCTTCCCTTCCTGTCCTCTAACACTCAGTCATGGTTAATTTAGCCGTGGTGAAAGGCGCCAACATAAAGTCTAAAGCAACGTTGCTTCACACACATTACACTGTTTATTCCTTCCAGATGCCAAAATTGATAAAAGTAAACCATAGTCAATTCACAACAATGAAATCATGAGGAAGCATTATACATGAAACTTATAAAATTATGCTTGTTCCAAAATAGCGGACTCCCTCAGGAAGACTGCTTTGCATTAGGACAAAGAAAACACACTGAGACTTTGTCATTCCGAAACAGCCATCATGTTTTCTTATCTTTTCCTTTTAAAAAGAGGAGACAATTATATCTTGTATGCGATGCTATTATGATCTACAATTTTAAATCTCCAACTTTTCTCTCAGTCTTTGAATAAGCTTGGATTCACGTCTTTGATCAGTTTGAAAACTCCTGCTGTCATCCTGGGTAACATTAGCTTTCGCCTGGAGGCTCTTGTATGAACTTCTCAAGGATGTTTGAATTTCAAGCTGTAACTATCTAAAATGGATAGAATATGGAGTAACCCAGGTAAAAAAAAAAAATAGCACCTAGAATATTATAACTTTTCTGAGAGATAAAAAAGAAGACTCAAATAATGAAGTGGGGTAAGCATGGTTCCTGGGTAAGAAAGCAGAGTATTAAAAAAAAATTTTGTTTTTCTAAAATAAATTGATAAAGTGAAATAAATTTTATTTTGAATGTATTGAAACCATTCTTAAGTTCCTATTGAATAAGAAAAAAATAGAGAAAAATTAAAAATAGAATACTAACAATCCAGGGCAATTTCCTTCAGGTATTAAAAAGTTATAATGAGGTTCAGTTCCAAGACTGAGCAGAATGAACAGTATAAATGAGACAAAAAACTGAAGCAAGCTTAAGTGTATAGAATTTAATGCAATAAAAAATAAATTCATTGATCAGCAGATTTTTAATAAAATCCTACCATTTGCAACAGCATGGATGGAGCTGGAGAGCATTATGCTAAGTGAAATAAGTCAGTCAGAGAAAGATAAATATCACATGATCTCACTCATTTGTGGATTATAATGAACAACATAATGATGAACAAAAACAGATCCAGAGACAGAAGCATCGATCAGACCGTCAAACCTCAGAGGGAAGGCAGGGGAGGGTGGGAGTAAGGGGGAGAGAAGGACTTGTATGCATGCATTTAAGCCTAACCAATGACCACAGACACCAGGGGGGTGAGGGTATGAGCAGGGGCGTGAGGGGCAATTGGGGGATAAGAACATATATGTAATACCTTAATCAAGAAAGAAAGAAAGATAATAAAAGGAAACCAAATCATTGGAATAATTTAACTCTATTTTGAGCAAATGTAGATCACATATCAGACAATATCCAAATAAGTTTCAGCTGAACTGAAGTGTTTAATGAATGATAAAAATTCTAAAAACTTTGAAAAAAATTAAGCCCTTTTGGTCAGAGGAAAAGTTATTCATGGTCTGAAATTGTAAAAGCACAAAAGAAATACAGATGTTAAATTACATGATCATTTGAGAGACTTTATTATGACAAACTAAAATAAAAAGGCAAATTATAAATTAGCAAAGATTCTAATAACTAAAAGAAAATATTATAGATATATAGTTAAAATTTAACATAAGAAAATTATACTAACATGCAATAATGTATAACTAAAGAAGAAATTACAAATTTACAAAACACAAAAAGTTAGAAAATTCAGCAAAAACAAATTTTGTATGTTTATACTAGAAGTTCAACACATAAAAATTTAAATGAAAGTCTTTTTTTGTACAGTAAAGCAGCCATTTATAAAAGTTTATACAAAATATTGAAGAGGATGTACTAAAGAAGATGTTTTATTACATCTTGATTTTATTTTATTGATTTTAGAATATGAATTGGGACAAATATTTAGAATGAAATTTGACTATATCAAGAATCATATAAGGAATAATGCCTAAGTACTATAGTCTAAGCATCTTCTCTAAGAAAATGACTAAATTACAAAAGAAATTTATGTATAAAAGTATTTTAACAAATTACCTATAATAGTTAAACTTGAGAATAATATCAAGTGTTTAAGATGTTTAGAAAGTAAATCTAGATTTATATAGCTTTCAATAATAGTGTCTATATTGCATTAAAGGAAAACATTCAAATATCACATATAGCTTTTCTCAGTTATATAAAGCATACAGCAAATGCAAACAAAAAAGAAATAAAACAACACTTAAGAACTTATTTTTTATATTTGCACATGGGTCTTCTCTAAACTTTAATAAGTATATAATCCTTTCATAATGACAACATGTAATAACCAAAACTAATAGAAGAATGCAAATGGCTTATTTAATTAAAGTAAAAATACCATGATTATATATTTTACAGATAAGAATATTTAATAAATGCAAATTTTCAATTTTTTAATAAATTAATGTGCTTTACTGATTATAATAAAAGATGAGTTTTTATATTGAATAAATTAGTTTCATTGATTATAATTCAAAATATTTTTTTCTCCTGCCTAACAATATTGTTCTAAATGTCACTTGTATGACTATACAGATGAAAAGAGGAATATTTTTTCAACATTTTAAATGCAATAATCTTATTGAATATTAAGTCATAATTATAAAACTACAACTGTTTATTTTCCATAACCAGTAAAAGAGAAAGAACATTAATGGAATCCATAAAGAGCACATACTTCAAATGCTTTTTTTTTTATATATAACTTTCATAGCCTGGATTTCCAATAAAACAGTCTGAGGAGAAGTTTGGGATTAATCTTCAAGAGGTTCAATGTCAGGCTAACAAGAGTAAGAGACACAGGAACTAAGTCAGGGAAGGAAGGGAAATCATGAAAGATGATGTATTATCTTTCTGGCCACTACCTCACAATTACCTCTTAAGACAAAGCCAATCATTTGGCAGTTTTTTTCTGTTGGACAACTATATACAGAATTCATAGTGTTGTTGTCCATTGGAGGGAGAAAGAACAGGGCTTCTGTTTGCCAGTCATCAAATTTTCACCCACAGGAAGTTACACACACACACACACACACACACACTTTCCAGTTGCATTATTAGGCCCCTTTTGTGTTTGCTTGGGGAACTGGACCTGTTGTATTATTCAAGTTCAAAAGGAAGGAAACAAAAATTGAGGCCAAATGGCTGATTAGCCTGACTCTGCAAGGCTTCGTGGACCTAAGTGGACGAGCTCAACCACAGGGTGGCTGAGGGGGAGTAATCAGGAAACCTAGTTCTAAGGCTTTTGAGAGGTGTGTACATCTCATATAATGGCTGTCCCTTACATCTTCAAATATGCTATAATTTCTTCTATTAAAAAACGAAAACTAAACTCAATAAAATGGTAGTGAGCCCTATTCATCTTTATCTACCCTACTTTTGCCCCTTTAGAGTTAACATTCTCAAAAGGATTATCTGTAATTGTTGTGACATTTCTAAAATCTCGATTTCCTTCCAGCTATTACTCAGGAGTTCTATTATATCAATCTTTTAAAATGTCGTTGGAAGTTCTGATCTGTTAGCTCCAATGTTCTTTCACTATCCCCCACCGCCACATTCTTTTTCAGCTTGGATCTCATCTTTAAAACACCCTGGTATTCCTTCTCTGTTTTTATCTCACAAGCATTTGGCACAACTAATCACCCTCTCCTTTTTCTTCAACATTTCTCTTCTTAGCTTGATTGATGATTTCCCCTGGTTTTTCTCCAGCCTCATGAGTCATTTTATCTCTGTCTGTTTTTTGGGTTTGTCTACTCTGCTCAATTTCTAAATGCTGTCTGCTGCAGGGTGTTGTCCTAACCCACACAGTGATGGTTGAGTACTATTTCTTGCTGTGAATCATCGCTATCACAGGCCCTTCTCTACTTTGCTGGTAGCCATGTTGCTTACCCTAACCACATGCTGTTATTTTGGTTTCTCAGAAATGCCAAGATCTGGTCATTCTGGGGATTGAGCACTAGCTGTTTCCTCTGCCTGGAAATCATTTTTCCCAGATCTTCAAATGGTGACTTTTCTTATACTTTGGATCTAAATTTAAAATATCATCTGGGAGGACTTCTTCAACAAATCCTATATAATAAAAGCCTAATATGCTAAGTGTCCAGTCATCTTGTCATCCGTCCAACCAATCAAAGCATAATATGCTAATGATATGCCAAGGCTGCACAACTGCTCACTATGGTGTGCACTGACCACCAGGGAGCAGACAGTCAACCGGTTGACCAGTCTATATGATGTGCACTGACCACCAGGGGGAAGATGCTCTGACCAGTAGGTTAGACTGCTGCTGCGGTCCAGCTGATTGGGACTGAACTATATGGGCCAGACACACCCTGGAGCCTTACCATGGTCCCTCCCTAGCTGACCAACCTCCCGCATTCCTCCCTGGCCCCAATCATGCACTGGTGGGGTCCCTCGGCCTGGCCGGCACCCTCTTGCAATCTGGGACCCCTCGGGGGATGTCGGAGAACCAGTTTAGGCCCGATCTCTCAGGCCAGGCCGAGGGACCCCACTGGTGCATGAATTCATGCATCAAGGCTCTAGTAATGCATAAGATTCTCCAATTTCAAACACATTTCCTATTAATTTTACTCATTAGCATTTGAAAGAATATGACACTATTTTTATTTTTCTATTTGAGTAGGATCTATCTCTCCCCAATAAGACCATCTGTTGAGAGCAAATGGGCCTAATCTGTCCTGCTCACTAGAGGATATGAAGGAGCCAAAATAATGCCCAACTCACAGTCAGCACTAAATGAACAGCTTTTAATAAAAAATACAAAAATAACATTATAAAGCATTTTTACTGACCAAATAACCTAACATTTATTCAAAGTAAATACCAAGGCTGCTAGAATAGTATAAGTATTGTATGATAGTTACTCATACTTTGAAGTTGAATTGTGACTTGTTTTAAAAGAGCAATATACACCAAACACTTAATTACATGTATGCTCTTTGATCAATTATAATTAATAACCAATACATTAATTATTGATTGACTTTTAACGGTATAGGAGCTTATTCCTATAACAATCATAGTTTTTCAATGGGGAAAAAATATACATATACCTTATACAATTGTTTTGAGCTTGCTTTGGAATATTTAGTGTGTTTTCTTCTTCTTTTAAAAAAATATATTTTATTGATTTTTTTACAGAGAAGAAGGGAGAGGGATAGAGAGTTAGAAACATCAATGAGAGGGAAACATCGATCAGCTGCCTCCTGCACACCCCCCACTGGGGATGTGCCCGCAACCATGGTACATGCCCTTGACTGGAATTGAACATGGGACCTTTCAGTCCGCAGACTGACGCTCTATCCACTGAGCCAAACCAGTCAGGGGTGGTGTGTTTTATTCTTGTTTCCTGCTTTATTGAGGTATAATTGGCAAATAAAAATTGTATATATTTATGGTATACTAGAGGCCCGGTGCATGAAATTCGTGCATGGGTAGGGTCCCTAGGCCTTGCAGGTGATCAGGGCCGATCTGTGGGGTGATCGGCAGGGCAATAGAGGGGGCCCCCCACTGGCACCGGCCTTGGCCTGCTGGCTGGGGACAGCTCCTGCGTTGAGCATCTGCTCCCTGGTGGTCAGTGCGCGTCATAGCAACTGGTCGTTCCACCGGTCGTTCTGCTGTTTGGTTGATTTGCATATTAGGCTCTTTTTTTTAATATATAGGATAATGATACTCTTACATATGTACACATTGTGAAATAATGTCCACAATCAAGCTAATTAGCCATCACCTTACATAGTTACCATTTTCTTCTTTTTCTTTGTAAGGTAATAACACTAAAGATCTACCCTATAGGCAAATTCCAAGAATACAATACAGTATTATTCACTATAGTTTCATTCCTGTACATTAGATGTCTAGAACTTATTCAACTTGCATATTTGAAACTTTGTACCTTTTGACCAATATCTCCCAATTTCCCTCCAGCCCCTGAAAACCACCATTCTACTCTCTGCTTTTATGCATTTCACTCTTTAGAGTCCTCATGTAAATGAGATCATGCAGCATTTATCTTTCTGTCTCTGGCTTATTTAACTTAGTATATATCCTCTAGGTTCATGAATGTTGTCACAAATATTTCTCTGTGTGTGTGTGTGTGTGTGTGTGTGTGTGTGTGTGAGTATGTATCTCACATTTTTAAATCCATTTATCTGTCAAAGGACATTTAGGTTGTTTCCATATCTTGGCAATTTTGAACATTATTGCAACAAACATGGGAATGCAGGAGTCTCTTCCAGATCCTGATTTCATATCCTTTGGATAGAAACCCAGAGTAAAATGGTTGAGTCACATGGTAGTTCTATTTTTAATTTTTTGAAGAACCTCTACACTGTTTCCCATAAAGGCTGGACCAGTTTACATCACCACCAGCAGTGTGCATGAGTTACTTTTGAAAAATTTTATTCAAGTCCATTGCCCACTTTATTTAGTTTATTTATTTATTTGCTTGGCATGTAAACATTAAGTATATAATTTGCCGGTATAAATTAGAAGAATATTTTAGATCACTACATAAATAGTATGTTTACAAATATCTGAATTCAACTGCCTAGCAAAGAATATTATGTAAAATACATTTTAATTAATAGTTTCTTTTGTCCTTTTCCCAGTGTGTGTGTGTGTGTGTGTGAGTGTGTGTGTGTGTGTGTGTGTGTGTGCGCGCGCACGTGTGCGCACCTACCTAAATAGTCTGTTTTCATTTTATCTTCCAACATTTCAATTTTATAAGACACAGTAAATATACATAAACATATACCATTGTAAATACAATAAATTGAGCTTTAAATTAAAAATGAAAGTTTGCTTGAAACAATAAATGTCTACTGACCTACTAATGAAATAAATCATAAAAGATTGGCATGAAGATATAATATTTGAGAGCAAAAGGGGCTTTAAATACTTGCTTATTTTAAGTAATATGTACTGTGTATACTAACATAGATATATTGTGATGTCTTGGGCAAGTTATTTTATATTTCTTGTGTATATCTAGGTAATGTTGCAACAAATAAATAAAAACAGTTGTTTAGCAACTTTGACCATATAAAGTCCTATATTAGCAGTTAATAAGCATAAAGAGAAATGAAAGAGGCTCAACTCACTTTTAAATACCATAACCTCTCAAGATATATTATAGATTCTACTTCTCATTTCTTAACAATTCCTTAATGAATATAGGTATATAATCATCAGCACCATTTTATATGACTATTTATAGAATTAATTTTACTGAAGTCATTTTCATATAAGTTAAACTGATGAAACCATACTTAAAAATCAATATTATACCTTTTAATAATGAGAAATACATATTCAACATAGTACTAATATTAAAACCTGACTGCTGTGCTCTTCATCAGCTTATCCTTTGATATATTGAAAAGTCCTTCATATGATTTAGGATACTAAGAGTTATTAATAATGAATTTTAATTTTTTGTTAAATTGTACTTACCTGCACCTTTATCAAAGCTCATGTTTATTGTTTGAATTTGTTAATATTATGAAGTATAATGGTTTTTAAAAGTTAATCTTACTTTTAATTTTGTATTTATTTTAATGTTTTCTTTTTACATTTTGACTCTCTTCTCGCTTTTTTGCCAGCAATATAAAATGCGGGTTTTATAATGATAAGTATCAATGTGTTCTTTGGATAAACAGAATGTTGTTATATTATTTTTTAAAAAATATATGTGTTGCATTCAATTTGCTGAAATTTTGTGTACTACTATAGCATCTACATTCACATTCAAAATTGATCCATACATTTGCCCTTATAGGTAGTTTTTGCTTGGTTATTGCAATTGACTGAATATTTGTGCCCCCAAAAATGCATATGGTAGAACCTAATCTTCAGTGTGATACTTATTAGGTGTAGAACTTTGAGAAGAAATTAGATCATGAATAGGATTAATTATAAGTCAATCAGAGAAAGGTAAGTATCATATGATGTCACTTAGATGAGGAATATAATGAACAAAATCAACGGACAAACAAAATAGATTCAGAGTCATGGAAGCATAGAACAGACTTATGAATCTCAGAGGGAAGTGGGGAGGGCCTACAACACTAGGGCAGGTGCAGGGTAGAGGGAGCCAAAGGGGGAAAAAATAGAGAATATATGTAATACTTTGAACAATAAAGGTAAATTATAAAGAAAAAACTCCCCCCAAATCAAAATGACACATAAAAATAAATAAATAAATAAATAAATAAATAAATAAATAAATAAAAGTGGCCCCCGAGAGACCCCTCAATCTTCTTTATCATTTGAAGCCACAATGAAAAGACAATGGCCAATAAAGAATGGTGCCTCAATTTTAAACTAATTTAATAAGTGCATTATCATTTGTGTTCCAGTTTATTTTTGAACCAGTTTTATATATTATTTTTCTATAAATTGTCTACTTGGTTTAAATTTTAAAGTGTATTAGTATAAAAGTATGATAATATCATCTTTAAAAAATTTATCTTTATTATCCAAAGTATTACAGATGCCACCCCCATTGATACCCTTCAACCCCCCTTCCCAAGGCCTACCACACAATTGTGCATGTCCATGGGTTATGTATATAAGTTCTTTATTCAATCTCTTCCCATCCTTCCCAGGCACCCCATGCCCTTCTCTCTGAGATTTGTCAGTTTGTAGCATGCTTCCATGTCTCTGGATCTCTTTTGTTTCTCAGTTTTTGTTAATTATATTTCACATATAAGTGAGATCATGTGATACATATCTTTTTCTGACTGGCTAATTTCACTTAGCATAATACTCTTTAAAATCTGCAACATTTAAGGTCACATTCCATATCTATTTGTTTTTTTAAATATTTACAAATTGATTTTTAGAGAGAGAGGAAGGGAGAGGAAGAGGGAGAGGAAGAGGGAGAAAGAAACATTAATGTGAAACTGAAACAGATGGGCTGCCTCCTGCATGCCTCCTACCACACTGGCCAGGGTTACATCCCATATTTCAATGTCCATACTTTCTCATGTTCTTTTATTTACTTATTTATTTTTAAATGTATCTAAGTAGAATCTATGCTTTCTCTCTATTGTTTTTGGAAGTTACACATAATTTCTATAGTTTTGTGTTCATTATTCATTTCATTTTTATTTTTCACATCTTAAATGGTATGATTAATATATTAATTTGTAGTTTCCTTTTCTAATATCAGCAATTAAGTCTTGTAAAATTTTTTCAGTTGCCTGGAATATTTTGGTATGTGATATTCATTGTTCTGTCTCAAATGTTTTATAGTTTCTGTATGTTGACTACATTAATACACAAGCCATTGGGTATATAGGTTTTTATATTGTTTGTGTGTTTTTTATTATTAATACCTCTTTTATTACATTTTAGTCAGATAATTTGGTCTGTATAAAGCAGAACAAATTGAAATATGTTGGCACTTGATCTTTGACCAATGCTTGGTCATTTAATATCATTTTATGTGAGCTTGAGATAGACTGCTGAGTGCATGCTCTATGTAAGCTCATTATATTAACTCTATAATTCTTGTTGCTTAAATATTCTATACCCTTACATCCTTACAGTTACCTGTTTATTTGGTTATACCAATTAGAGACAGAAGTATATTAACATTTGTATATGGATGAATTCCTCCTTTGATTGTGTCCATATTTTCATACTATTTATTAATTGCATACATGTTAAGAGTTGACAATTTTTTTATAGTAGAATATAAGTTCTCCATGAGGACAGGGTTTCGCATCTGTTTTTCACTATTTATGTGTTCGATATCTGGAACTGTGTCTGACTCAAGAAATATTTTTTGACAACTAAAGGAATCATTTTGGTGAATTAGATGTTTTATCATTAGATGACAACTTTATAAAACACTAGAAATGCTTTTCTCCCTTGAAATATTTTTGTCTGTTTTTAATATATTGAAAAAAAAATTTTGACTTGTGGTAACTCATATTTTCATCAATTTTTAGTGTTAAGTGTGTTTGTTGTTAATAGCACATAGTTTAGAACATATGATTGAAGCTTTGCTAGCTAAAGAATTAATTCATTTATTGGGGTAAATCACATGTATGCATGTCTTTATTTTTTAACTTTATGATCTTTGACTAATTTTGCTCCATAATTATTTTTCTGTGTTCTTGAATTATTTTGATTTGCTTGATTTTCCCTTTATATTGCTTTTCTCCTATTATTCTGGAAGTTACAGATTTTCATAGACATTTTACTGCAATGAATATTATAACAACATTTAATATTAAATAATATGCTTATTGTCCTTGTAGATTTAAAAGGAACCTATATTATTTAAATTCTGATTATTGTTAATACTAAAATTTTTGCTGGTATATTTTGATTCTATGTTTTTCAACCTCACTAACTAAATAATATTACTATTATCATTTTCAGCCAACATTTCTTTAGATTTTTCCTGATGTTTACCTTTTTTTTTTTACTACCATTTAAATTTTTTTGTATTCACCATTTCTTCTCTCATAGCTTCTTCCTTTTAGGATTATTTTCTATTTTCCTAATATATATCTTTTGGGGTTTTCTTCAGTTAAGGATCTATCTACGGCAAATTCTGTCAGTATTTTCTTGTTGTTTGTTTTATCTTAAGCCATCTTTATTTCATTCTCATTCCTCAAAGTTAGTTTTCCTGCGTATAAAATTTGAAGTTAGTAAGGTCCCCCCCCCCAACGTGATAAATTATTCCATACTATTCTGATTTCCAGTTTTGTTTTTCTTTTTTGTGTGAAATATACCATTGGTATAATTATTGTAACAAGGTTAATTCATACTTTTCTTCTGGTATTTTGAATATATTATTTATATTATATATTATTTATTGATATGACAATGAATTACTGATGTATGAACTTACTACAGGAATTTCAAACCTTCAAGTCATATTCTACATATCCAATGAGTTGTTTAGAATAACTTGAATAATTATATTCTAGTTCTAAAAAACTCACGGTAGTTTCTTATTTCTCAATAATGACTGGTTATTAACGAGATAGACATAAGAATCATAGCCCTTAGGAATGTCTTGTCTTTCTATATAGATTATACAGATATGATGGACTTCATAACTTATAACAGTCTTCATATCCATGAATCACCTTAGTGCTAGACTCGTCTAGATTTTAGTTCTTGTCCTCTGCCAAAACTGCTATTTCTGTACCTTCACAGTGGTATGTTCTAAGAATAATTCCATGTCTCTTTCTCTGATTCTTATCACAGTATCCTCCTGGAATTTCTCCAGCTTCTCTTAGTCATTTTTACTATAGTTCTGACCCTGCTTGATTATATGTCCCACAGTATCAGCAAAATTCTTTTGAGATCTGGAGATATCTGTCTGGTCTCGGTAGAAGTATGAACAGGTATGAGCAGAACTGCAATTTATCTCTCTTCTCCATCCAAAAAGACTAGACACTAACCTGGATTAAAAAATTACTTTCTGCCCTGACTGGTTTGGCTCAGTGGATAAAGCACCAGCCTGCGGACTGAAGGGTCCCAGGTTCGATTCCAGTCAAGGGCATGTACCTTGGTTGCAGGCACATCCCAAGGAGGGGGGGTGCAGGAGGCAGCTGATCGATGTTTCTAACTCTCTATCCCTCTCCCTTCCTCTCTATAAAAAATCAATAAAATATATTTTAAAAAAATTACTTTTCAATTTGCCAATTTACACTGAATATTTAATGCATTATAAATCAGTTTTCTCCATCTCAGTGTGCACACTCTACTCCAATATGGCATTTCTCATTTTAGCATTGGTACCAGAATATTTATTAAATCTTTTGTTAAATACTAAAAGTCACAACACTCATGTCTGAAGAATGTATGTGCCTAAAAAAAAAATAAACCCAATAGTTAGGAAGACATGACAAATACGGTATATACCCTAAATACCCTAATTCATTACTGAGCAGATTATTTAAAATGAGATGTGTCTCCAATTAATACCTTTGATGTGTCTCTAATTTGAAAGTCTCTGAAGTGTGACTTAAAAAAATCATGGGTCTCAGTATCCCTCAATCTCTGCTCAATGCCACTTTCAAAGGAACTACTATTCACCTACAGAAACTATAGTATATCTTTTAAAATGCGTTTCACATAAAAACAAATCTTCCACAAAGTCTTCAATTTCTCCAGAAAAGTACCTTTCATAAAGACTATCTTTGAAGTACGTAAAACAGATTCTGTGGGGGTAATAACTTTTGAATGTCAAACAATGACTCAATGACTGATTAATATGTTTTGAGATGAGAAATTATTCCTAATTTTGGAACTATGCATATCTGAATTTTAAGTAAAATAAGATATAGTGCCTTTTCAAGAAGATTAGATACTAATAAAAGAGAGAAAATAAAAATCAACAGTAATATTACTGATAAGTATACTGTTTCTATTTTGCACAATGATTTACAGGAATTCAGGAAAGACATTTTTGAATGGGCTTGTGGTCAAGGAAAATTCATGAAGGAAAAGATGTTTAAGCTATGAAATAATATATGTGGAAGTTTGATCTAAAGGAAAAATGGAATGCTGGCCTTTTTCTGGAGATATGGCAGCCTGTGGAAAAGCACAGTGCTTTGAAACTGTGTAATATTCTTAAATTGGCAAATAGTGTAATAAGGCTAGATGGAGAGTGCTGGCAAGAGAGTGGCAAGAGCTAAGGTAGAATGAATAAGGGGGCATATTCTGAAGATCTTCTAATTAACTAAGAAATGTAGTAGTTTATTCTTGACTGCATTAATCAGTTTAAATTAAGAGAAACATGTAATATTTGAATTTTAGAACAAAATCATTTTGTTACCATTACTAGTCATGGGTGCCAGGTATTGGAATGAGAACTGTTGTAGCCAGGATGCCACTTATGAAGTGTGATATAAGGAGACCTTGCACCATGATATCCAAGATATATAGAGAGGAGGTGGTCTGCAGGAGAAAAGCAGGGGAGGAGTATTTCTTCTCTTAATTTCATGCTTTATAACATCTGGGTCATGATTTATACCATCTTTCAGTTATCATGTTTAGTTGTTTAGTCAAAAAATGAATAAAATTTTATTTCCATTTGTGTTCTCTTACCTGGAATTGTAGGATCAACCTTCCAGAAATAATAACTGGTTGCTAGAAAATGCACCTCGTCTCTTCCATACCATTAATGATACAATTGGTGTAATTATCCACAGTACGACCTTTATATTTCTGGGTTTGATTTATACTCTGTTGAGGAATGAAATTGCTAAATTAGAAAAAAAGGGACAGTGCTTTCATAAATCTTGCAAAAATATCGGCCTGCTCTTATGGCAGGTCCAACAGCACAGTCCCCACTCCTATCTTATGCACATCTATGCTCACCTAGAAATTCATTTACTCCACCACGACTGAATGTGGACAGGAGCAAACAAAGGCAAGAGCATGAAGTTGGAATACTGTTGCCATGACTAACCCTCTGGTTTTTCCAGATGATTACATTGTCAAAGACATCCACCTCCACTTCCACTCACAATACTCCAATTTGTCTTTGTGTTCTAATCTGTCTCCTAATCACACTAGGAACAATTCCATCAGTCCAACATACAGATTGATTAACTGACTATACACTATCCAGATGAGATTGTAATGAAAACATTTGGATACAAAGATATGGTTTGTATATAAAGTATATTTTCAAAATCATTAAAAGTAGATATCTAATTGACAAGATTGTTTTGACTCTAGTCTTCTTTATTTCTCTATTTAAAAAATTTCACTATGAACACAATTTACTTGTATAATTAGAACAGTAATAAATGTTATTTTTAAAAAATAACCTAAGACAAAAGGGAGGTACATTAAATAAACACTTCAGCATCCTCTGAGAACATACACACTCCTGTTTCTTCGAAAGTGTTAGTAATATAAAATGATATGATCTCTGTGGTAGTGATAAAGGTTCACTTCTTGATCAACTAGAGTCAGGCTCCTCTGAACCAATTTCTCAACTTTGGGGTTCTGTGTCAGTCTCTGCCTGTCCCAATATGAGCAAGAATTCTGTCAGTGTAGCCAGAATCCTGCACCCTGAGTATCTGATTGGGTACCACAGCCTCTACCACCTCCCAGGTGTGTCTGATCACTCTGACCTGCCTTCAGTAGGAATTCTCTTAGGTTTGTTTAGATAGAAACCCCCCTAACTAACCCCTCATGTTTCTTCTTAGTACTTTTGCATTACTGCCCCCTCCCTTGCTCCTTAGCTATAAATTCCCACTTTTTCTTGTATTGAGTCCCATCTCTCTTCCCTACCACGAGATCCCATTGTAGTAGCTCCCTTGCAAAAAGTGTTCCTTACTGTTCTTTAGCAAGTGTAATGGTAATATTTTTCTTTAACAGTAGGCAGATTGATGCCCCTTTAAAAAATGTTCGTGTTCTAATCGTCAGACCTGTGAATATGCTAGAGTTTATATGGCAAAGTTGAATTAAGTTTGCAGATGAAAACAAAGGTGCACATCAACCAACTTTAAAAAGAGGGACTTTAGATGTACTGCAGCTTTCCAATCCACTCATCTGCTGATGGGCACTTAGGCTGTTTCCAAATCTTAGCTATTGTAAATTGTGTTGCTGTGAACATAGGGGTGCATATATCCTTTCTGATTGGTGTTTCTAGTTTCTTGGGATATATTCCTAGAAGTGGCATTACTGGGTCAAAGGAAGTTCCATTTTTAATTTTTTGAGGAAACTCCATACTGTTTTCCACAGTGGCTACACCAGTATGCATTCCCACCAGCAGTGTAAGAGGTCCACATCCTCTCCAGCACTTTTCGTTTGTTGATTTATTGATGATAGCCATTCTGACAGGTGTGAGATGGTACCTCATTGTTGTTTTGATTTGCATCTCTCGGATGATTAGTGACTTTGAGCATGTTTTCATATGTCTCTTGGCCTTCTGTATGTCCTCTTTCAAAAAGTATCTAAGTCCTTTGCCCATTTTTTTAGTAGATATATATTTTTTAAAATTATTTATTGTTTAAAATATTACATAAGTCTCCTTTTTCCCCCATTGACCTCTCCCAGGCCCCCACCTCCCAGGATATG
>NW_005370488.1:559059-569128 GCF_000412655.1 Myotis brandtii | reverse complement strand
CCATTGTGTAGATGTACCACAGTTTTCTAATCCACTCATCTGCTGATGGGCACTTAGGCTATTTCCAAATCTTAGCTATTGTAAATTATGCTGCTATGAACATAGGGGTGCACATACCCTTTCTGATTGGTGTTTCTATTTCCTTGGGATATATTCCTAGAATTGATATTACTGGGTCAAATGGGAGTTCCATTTTTAGTTTTTTGAGGAAACTCCATATTGTTTTCTACAGTGGCTGCCCCAGTCTGCATTCCCACCAGCAGTGCACGGGGGTTCCTTTTTCTCCCCATCCTTGTCGTTTGTTGATTTGTTGTTGATAAAAGCCATTCTGACAGGTGTGAGATGGTACTTCATTGTTGTTTTGATTTGCATCTCTTGGATGATTAGTGACTTTGACCATGTTTTCATATGTCTCAGCCTTATGCACGTCTTCTTTCAATAAGTGTCTGTTTAGGTCCTTTGCCCATTTTTTGATTGGATTGTTTATCTTCCTTTTGTTAAGTTGTATGAGTTCCCTATAAATTTTGGAGATTAAACCCTTATCAGAGATAACATTGGAAAATATGTTCTCCCATGCAGTGGGCTTTCTTGTTGTTTCTTTTGTTGTGCAGAAGCTTTTTATTTTGATGGAATACCACACTGCTATAAAAAAGAAGAAATTCTTAGTATTTGCAACTGCATACATGGAACCGGAGAGCATTATGCTAAGCAAAATAAGCCAGTCATAGAAAGACAAATATCACATGATCTCACCTCTTTTGTGGAATATGATGCACAACATAAACTGATGAACAAAAATAGAATCAGAGACAGAGAAGCATGGAACAGACTGTCCAACCTATGAGGAAAGGCAAGGGGTGAGGGGGTAAGAGATCAACCAAAGGACTTGTATGCATGCATATGAGCATAACTCATGGCCACAGACAGTAGAGGGGTGAGAGCATGTGCTGGGGGCATGGGAGTACCTGGGGAGAAGTCAATGAATGAAAAAAAAAGACTCATATGATACTTTAAACAATAAAGAATTTAAATTAAAAAAATAGGGATGTTATCTTGGATTATCCAGGTAAAGTATCAGTGTTAGAACATGCCCTTAAAAAGGAATGAGAGAGACAGATAGGAACCAGAAGGATGGTTGAATTTGAAAGCTTTGAAGGTGAAGGAAGGGGCCTGAGCCAAGGAATAAAAACAGCTTGTAGGAGCTGGGAAATGCAAGGAAATGAATTCTGTTCTGGAGCTTCTAGAAGGAACACAGTTCTGTCTGTACCTTGATTTCAACCCAGTAACACTGTGTTGAACTTTTGTTCTACAGAACTGTAAGATAATAAACTTCTATCGCTAGACTCATAGATACAGAGAACAAACAGAGGGTTGCCAGAGGGGATTGGAGGGAAAAGGTAAAGGGATTGAGAAGTACAAATTGGTAGCTACAGAATAGTCACAGGGATGTAAAGTACAGCATAGGGAATAGAGTCAATGGTAATGTAATAACTACATATGGTGCCAGACAGGTACTAGGATTATCAGGGGGATCACTTCGTAAATCATAGTTCAGACACTATACTAGTAAACTAATACTGTATAAAATAAGATTGAATGTCAATTGTAATGAAAAAATAAAATAAAACAAACTTCTATTTTTTTAAGCCCTTAAGTTTTTATTATTTTTCGCAGCAGCAATAGAAAACGAATACCATCTCCATGTGGTTTGGCTAGAAATCAGAGGTGAGTTCTTCAGAACAGTTTGAAGGCATCTGATGAGGAGATAGAACAACAGTATTTCTATTGACTCCTAGGAAGGTTGCACTAATTGGCACGTTTACCCCTCCCTCTGTTTAGTGGATCCCCTTCCCCTAAAGAAACAGAGTAAGTTTTATTAACCTTTGACTTTGGAATTGACCCTGTGACTTACCTTAGCCACTACACTGTAGAGGAAGACATAAGAGGATGCCTGTTCAGACCACATCTGAAGAAACCATGGAGGTTTCCTTTGCTGTGACATCACTATGAGAAGGTGTGTGCTAGCTGGCCTGCTGGTCTCCAGAGGCGGACAAATGTCAAGGATAAGGGGTGAATAGGCTGAGCCAAGCTCAACCATGATCAGCCAACCCAACTGACCTTCCAACATGTGAAAAAAAAATTGCTGTTTTAAACCATTAAATTTTGGAGGACTTTACTATGCTGCAGCAGCAAAGTCATCTAGCTTCTATTTAAACCATTTTGTTTGTGAGTGACAAAACATCGTAGCAACTTTCATGCTTTAATGGCCAGCTTTTTACTTGGAGAACAAATCTAGAAGCTGCTGAAGCTCAATTTTTCCCACCAACAATCTTTCCTCTAAACTGACAATCTGCAAGGATTTCTCATGTTCATCCTTTAGAAAGGGCAGGCTTTTATTAAACGTAAGTGCCCTCCAACACACCCGGAGGATCTTACATCTGTATTTTCTGAGTTTGGGCAGAAAGTATACTATTTTAGTTAGTATTTAAATGTCATATTTGTGCCATAATCCCCTCTGCTGATATCCTGGATGTCTGCCTATGTTATATATACCGTATTCTTTCAATAAGGTTTCTGAAACGAATTGGTGCCAGGTGATGACCAAATGCTTTTGCGTCCCTGAAGTAAGCACTGAGAACTGAGGAACGTTTTCAACAAAATTGCGAAGTTTCTATTTTAGCAGGGGAGGAAAGAAAAGTCTGTCCCTGTCAATATTTTGTTCAGCTCTCAATCTAATGCGCGCTGTTTTACATGAAGATTGCCGGTCAGCTTCACCCTCCAATTGTGAGCGTCACTGTAGTGCTGGTGGTCTGCTCTTTCATTCCAGAGGGGTGAACCGTGAACAAGCAGGTTGGGGAAAACTGAACCAAAGTTCATCCGTTTTTTAATTGTGCTCACATATTAAATAGTTTTTAAAGATTTAACATGCTCTACAAATGGGCTTCTTAAATTACTAAACACTTGCCAAATTATATAAAGCAACAGCAGAAAATGGGATGCATATAAAAAGATATCTGCAAGCTCAGATGAGCTGTGATGTTTTGAACTTCTGTGCTTCTCTTCTACTACCTGTGGTCGGCAAACTGCGGCTCGCGAGCCACATGCGGCTCTTTGGCCCCTTGAGTGTGGCTCTTCCTAAGCCTTAGGAGTACCCTAACTAAGTTAATAACAATGTACCTACCTATATAGTTTAGGTTTAAAAAATTTGGCTCTCAAAAGAAATTTTAATCGTTGTACTGTTGATATTTGGCTCTGTTGACTAATGAGTTTGCCGACCACTGTACTAGACCATAAACTCTAGGTATGTTGATTGATTGTTTTGCCCACAGTGACTAAGCCAGGGCCTAAAACACATATCAGTGATCAAAAATTTTTTGGTGAATTAGATTTTATGAATGATAGAGTTGTCCTTTAGCTATGATGACCCATTTTGTATAATACAACACTCTTCCCAACAAAATTGATAATTCTTTAACTGTAATTTGGGTAAGATTCTCTTTTCACTCAATAAAAAAACGTGGCTGTACAAATGGGAAAACTGAAGAGAATGTAAGAGAAAGACCAGGAATCAGATATGAACTCTGGGAAGTGTATAAGCTACTTTTAACCTTTGTTCAAATTGCCCCTTTGAGGAACCATATCAAATTGAATGTCACAGTTGCAAAGAGAGTTAGATATGTAGTTGAAAATCAGCAATAATTCATTATGGGTGATGAGCAAGGGTTTGCTATTCATGAGTTCAATAATAACAACTTTGTAGAATATTTTTAAAATCCCTGGTTCTTTTTTAAAATAAAACTGGTGGCAGGTATATAATCATTTTAAACTCTAAACTATGGTGAAACAAGAACAAAAATGTTGGTATTTTCCTTTAACATTTTCTCTTTTAATACATAAAGAGAATTTGTGTATAGCGTCCATGGATAAAATTAAGGCTTTTCTCGTTGTCTATAGAGGGAAGATGAGATATCCTGGAAGACAGAGCCAGTACATTGCCATTGCACTGGCTCATTGTGCATTAGATCAGACAGTAAATTAGATATTGATAGAACTATTTTGAACAGTCGATAAGCTTTCTGATGATTGATATCTTTATGCTGCCTGGTAATATCAATGCTGACATTTAGAAACTAGAGAAAGAAACTGTAATATAATATTCTCTTTGTGGAATCCTTACGTGTAACCCAAGCTCACAAGTCTCATTACATAGATAGCAGGATTTACACAGTTGACTTTCAAAGGAACAAGGGAAAGAAAATTAAAACATCACCCTTTCCTTTGTGCACGAAACTGTCCTTCCAATCACCCTTCAATCTGAATCAGGACACCAATGAGTCAAGTTTGTTAAAGTTCTCCTTGTTTGAGTAAAGAAAAAGTGGTTCACAGAAGCAGTCAGAAGAAAAGTGCATCTTAGAGGACAAAAATAAACCAAATGTAAAGTAAATGGTTCATTCCATTAGATGACCGTTTCTAGTAGGACATTCAGCTTAAAACTTAATGCTCAGGAAACCACAAGTTATATCACTGTCCACTTCTAAGTAATATTTTCTGAAATGTAATCAGGAAAGTGGAAGATGATAAAATGAAAGTACTGTGATTTATACAACAGCCTCTGTTCTAGCTTCTTCTATCTCCTCTCATTCTCCATTTTACCTTTCAAAAAGAACTTTTGCAAAAATCAATCAGTTAATTAATTAAACATTTGTTTATTCATTCATCAAAGTTTTTGAAAACTCCAATATGTGTTGGGATTGTGGGCTCTGAAATACAGCAGTGGGAAAATCAGGTGCAAATACTTACCCTCACAGAGCTTACTTTCTAGTGGGAGAAGACGGGTTTATTAACAATTAACTCCGTGAAGGACATAGGAGGTTTATTGGGGATCAGTGCTTAGTATGTAAATAAAATTAGTAAAGTAGTTAGGAAATATCATGAGGTGCAGTTTGCTATTAGGAATGCCAGATAAAATACAGGACACTCAGTTGAATTTCAATTTTAAAAAGAGAAATAACTATTTTAGTATAAATATATCCCAAATATTATTTGGTGAACAAAGGGAATGTAATTAAAGGTGAGGTTTATGGATTGAGTGAGCAAATTATGTATGGTCTTGTATGGGTGATAAAAAGTTAGAGGAAATATTAAACAAGTTGAGATATAAGTAGATATAAAAATGCAAGTTGCAATTTTAGGTGTGAAAACTAAAATGTCTATGATGAAATATAGACTAGATGGGATTAATGAAGGAAAGATAAAAAACTTAAACACACAACAATAGAAAATAGCCCAAATAAAATACAAATAGACAAAAAAAAATTAAAAAGATAAGTAAAGCATCAGTAAGCTGTGGAGAAAAAGTAAGTGACCTAATGTAAATTTAATTGGAGTCCTCTAAGGAAAGGAGAGCAATGCAATTAATAAAAGAGAAGAAACAATAGGTGAACACTTCAAATATGATGAAAACTGTTAACCCACAGATAAAAACAGACTCAACACAACCTAAGTACAGGAATCTTATAGGGGCATTATAATCAAAGTGCTTAAACCAGGGATAAAGAGCATATTTTAAAACCATCTAGAACAAAGTGACTGATTACATGTGTAGAGACAAAGAAAGGAATCACAGCAGATTTAAATCAGAAATAACGCAGCACAAAAGACAGAATACATTGCATTATTCTGATTAGACATTGTGCTAAGAGAAAATAAAAACAAAATAATACAAATTAAAAAAAAAACACCTGACAGCCTATAAATGTATACCCAGGAAAAATACTTGTTAAAGTATAAAGGAGAAATAAAGATATTTTCAGACATACAAAAGCTTAAAGAATTAATAAACAGTCAACTAGCAATACCAAATATATTGAATGAAGTCCTTCAAGGAGAAGGAAAAGGATATACATAAAGAGATAAAGATTACTGGAAATGGTAGCTATGCATATAAATATAAATAGTTTTTATCTTGTTAAAAGATGTTATTGTTTCAAATGAAAATAATAACTTTATTATAAAAACAATATCTACTTTGTAATCTATGTAGAAATACAGTACATGGCAAAAATATCACAAAGGCCAGGAGAAGAGAGATCAAAGTATACTGTTGGGGGATTCTTATGTTATACCTGAAGTGGTGTAATAGCACCTGAATTTTAACTGTGATAACCAGACAGCTTTCATGTCAGCCCTAAAAGAATCTCTTACTTCTCATTGTCGCGGGGCTGATATTGCTGAAAATCAAACACAATTTTCATTCACGGGGGTTGCTGTAGTACAATGACAGTTGAATTAAGTCTCTCTTAGTTTTTTCATGTCAGCCCTAAAAGAATCTCTTACTTCTCATTGCCATGGGGCTGATATTGCTGAAAATCAAACACAACTTTCATTCACGGGGTTGCTGTAATACAATGACAGTTGAATTAAGTCTCTCTTAGTTTCTCATGTCAAAATTAAGGCATAAATCAGGAACTAATTGAATCCGGAAACTCAAAAAGGAGACATCTCATTGGACCCAGATGAAACTAACTATTCTGAAAACCCTCGTCATGCTGAGACGCCCTTGTGAGTAGAAGGAGCTTTCCCTCCAAGGGCCAAGGAGATTAGACAGCCTCGTGTTGAAAACCCTGCAATAACCCATCACTATGAAAGACATTGTTCATTTTCCTCAAGACACATTACAGCCACCCTGTTGCCACTATGCTCATAGCTTGCGTTAAATCTCATCATCCTCAAGTAGCACAGGTTTGCCTTTCCTTCACACTCCAGGAGGAAATGGAAATAGCTTATACACTGAAAGGTTGCAAGAGCTTGCTAAAGTATATCAGCAGAAATATGTGCAAGTATATTTTAAGGATATTAAACCAAAGAGGGCATAATAGAACACTAGATTGGGCTGAATTAATTGATATGAATGCACTTAATGTTTCCAGATTTAATGTATTAACTTGTGCAGTTGGGTGTGGCTCTAACCACTTAGTTGGTTATTCGAGTGCATATAAACTCGATTGTAAAATCCATTAATGAGACTGAGGTGCCAGAGCTTTCCTGACATGAAATGAGAAAAGAATTCAAAGTCTCGGGGAGATGGAAATATTGGACTAAATGTGTGACCAGTGCACCCATCCCATAACTTTGTTCCATGAAAAGACCTAGAAATACTCTCCTTACTCAGGCATTGATAAATACACTCGTGGCAGGAACATCTCTGAAAAGCGCTGTGGGTGCTTTCCATTGTGGATCAGCTGTGTCTATAGGGGATGCCACCATTCAAATTGGCTCCTCAACTTCAAAAAAGGATGGTAGAATCCCAGAATAGCAGAGGCCAAGCAGCAGCTCTTAATTCTCAAAGGGAAGGTGGTCACATTAACCATAGAGGGAAACAGGGACCTGCCAGTAATTAGAACGCATTGACCGGCAGAGATCGTTAGTGGTGGCTAATTGATCACATTGTCTCCAGGAATGACATAAATGAACAGCCCACTGGCATATTGCTTGATGTACATATTATGACAAACTCTAAATCCAGTAAAAAGAAACTTTTCTTGGGTTGGAGAATTATATCCTCTCACCAAGTTTCCAGATGCAAATCCATTCACAGACCCAGGGGTCCTGACTGTAGGAATTCTGGTCCCCTGGAAGGAGGACATTGAACTACTGATGCAAGAACACACTGCAAATCCTCCTTCAAGCCTCCCTGAAGGAGATCGTCAGCCATCCATTTACTAAGTGAATTTGTGTCGGGGGAAAGAAATACTTAGACCTGTCGGTGATTACTAGACACTGGCTCTGCACTGAGGCTTATTCCTGGTGACTTGAAGTGCTTTTTACTCTGGCATCAGTGGTCCCTGCTGGCTTGAAGATCTTAGTCTCTAAGAGGAGAATGCTTCCACCTTGCAGAATAATGGCTTCATTGAATCAGAAGGTGAAGCTTTCATCTGGCCATTTTGGGTTCTTTCTGACATTGAATCAAAAGGGTAAAAAAGGAGATAATGTGCTGGCTGAAATGATTGATACTAATTATCAAGAAGAACTTAAGGCTTCTACTGCACATGCAGGTACAGAGGACTGTATCTGAACCAAGGGGATTCTCCGGGGTGCCTCTCGGACTGCCATGCCTAACAGTAAATGTTAACGGGAAACTACAGTGACAAGAAAAGGCAGGGTGACTCAGAACTCCAAACCATTTGGAAATCAGTATATAGGTCACTCTCACTCCTCCAGCTAAAGAAAACAGAGGAGCGGAGATTCTGGCGGAAGGCAAGGGAAATGTTGGATGAGTAGTTAAAGAAGAAAGCCATAAAGATCAACTATGATCTTGAGACAAATAAGAGAAATAGGGACTACAGCTACCTTGCATATTTTTCCTATGCTTTTTATATGCATCTTCATATTTGTATATATTAATAATTCTATTCTTTTTCCTTCCTATTTCTTAATAAAAATGTATTTTCTGCAGAGGTTATGGAAGTTTAACTTTATGGTTTAGTCTTTAGGTAGTACAATACTCAATGGGACCATGACTAAATTTGGGGAGCAATTAATATTGTCTGCAATGGAAATAAAATCTGTTGGGACTGCGTGTCATTACATTTCAGGGAAGAGTGAGAACTTCTCCTTAGAGAAGGCTATCTGTACCTGGTTAGGTTGTGCTGTTGCAAGGGAGTGAAAATGTAAATGGAAGAGTGCATATATAAACTGAATAGCCAAGCGGGGGGGTAGATCAGTTATCAATTTATTGCCTCTTAGCTCTCAACACATACTTCAATATATGCTCTGTGAAAAACAAACAGGCTATTTCTTTCACCATGTCTCCATTCAAGTCAGTCTACCTCCTAATTGGACCCAGACTGCTACAGCCATATTAACTATTGGATGTCCTCTGTCAGCCATTCAGGAGTTATTAAATTGGAAATTGGTATTTATACTCAAATGCTTTGTTGATGAAACTGATAGGTTTAGCATTGATTTTTGACAGGTTCTTTCTCAATAATTACAGAACAAAAACATTAAAAATATTCATCAACTACCAATAAAAACTTTCAGAAAACTAAGAATAAAACTTTTTCAACGTGGTGGTGCATTCTGCAAAAAATTATACTTAATGCTTTTTCTCCTAATATCAAACCAAGAAGTGGATCTCTGCTCTCACTAATTTTATCTGATGTTGTACTGAGAGTTCTAGCTAGTGCAAAATAAATTAGTAAAAAGACATCCAGGATGGGAAAAAGTAACACTGTCCTTATTTGTAGATGACATAATTATCTGTGTGGAAAATTCTACAAAATATCTAATGGAAGCAATAAGTGAGTTTGACAAAGTTGTAGAATACAAGATCAGTACAAAAATCAATATTATGTCCATATACTAGCAATGGAGAATCACAGCATGTAAGTTTAATAACAGTATTATTTAAAACAGCATCAAATAAATAAAGTACTTAGAGGTATGTATGACAAAAATGTTTAAGAACTGAAAACTACAAAACATTGGTGAGAAAAAACTACAGAAGACCCAAATAAATGATCAGATTGTTTACTTAACAAATGTTGCTAAAGCAACACCTTAATCCACAACAATAATCATATAAAAAAAAGTAACTCAAAATGAATAATGGACCTAAATGTAAAACATAATATTATATAACTTCTAGAACAAAATGTAGGAGAAAATGTGATTTGGGTCAGACAAATATATTTTTTTATAGAGAGCACCAAAAGCATGACCACATGACAAAGGATTAATAAATTGGATTTTATCAAAATTAATAAATTTTGCTCTTATAAAGACACTAGTTAGAGACAAAATACTGGTTGGGAGAAAATATCTGCCAATTCAATGTCTGATAAAGGACTTGTTTCCTAAATATATAAAGATTTCTCACAAACCATTAATAAAAAAACAAGCTGCTTATAAATGCGGTATAGATTTGAGTAGGAACTTCACTAAGCATGCTATGCAGATACAAGTAAGAGCATGAAAAGTTAGTAAAGGAAATGCAAACTAAAATTACATTAAGACAGTGGTTCTCAACCTTCCTAATGCCACGACCCTTTAATGCAGCCTCATGTTG
>NW_005370488.1:557201-558734 GCF_000412655.1 Myotis brandtii | reverse complement strand
AGCCGAGGTCTCAGAGCTGCTCTGAGACCTCGGCTGCTAAAAGCAGGGATCTGGGTTTGTTTGGCTTCTATAATTGAAACAGTTACAGCTCCAGCTCTGAGGCCCGGCTGGCTGAAAGCAGGTTTCTGGGTTTGTTTAGCTTCTATAATTGCAACATTATTTCTTAGAGTGTAGCTCAGAGGCCAGCAGTGGCAGGCAGGGAACCTTGGCTTCCTCCATCACTGGAGCAAGCAAGCCTCCTATTCGCTTCAGCTGCCTGGCTGCCGGCCGCCATCTTGGTTACCAGTTAATTTGCATATCTCGCTGATTAGCCAATGGGAAGGGTAGCGAAGTTACAGTTAATTACCATGTTTGTCTATTATTAGATAGGATATTTATAAAGAGCACCAAAAGCATGACCACATGACAAAGGATTAATAAATTGGATTTTATCAAAATTAATAAATTTTGCTCTTATAAAGACACTAGTTAGAGACAAAATACTGGTTGGGAGAAAATATCTGCCAATTCAATGTCTGATAAAGGACTTGTTTCCTAAATATATAAAGATTTCTCACAAACCATTAATAAAAAAACAAGCTGCTTATAAATGCGGTATAGATTTGAGTAGGAACTTCACTAAGCATGCTATGCAGATACAAGTAAGTACATGAAAAGTTAGTGAAGGAAATGCAAACTAAAATTACATTAAGATAACCCTATACACTTGTTTAAATGTCTAAAATTGAAAAGTCTGACCATACCAATCATACCAAGTTTTGGCTTGGATATGGAATAAAAGAGTTTGGATACATTCCTGGTAGATTTTAAAGGGTTTAACAACTTTTTTCTTTTTTTGCAGTTTTTAAAAGGAAATTTTATTTGACAAGTTTCACTCAGCACAATACACCTAAAAAGAAATCGCAATACAATGAAAAATTTAAATCAAGGCCTCGGAATTTCATACAAACACCAAGACCAAAATCCTAAAGTATTGGTATTGCGCCTCAAAATTTCCCCATTAACTTAAAAATAGCTTAAGCTTATATGCCTTAGAAGTTATTAAATGAAACTAGAATTAACATGCCAAATGTTTCAGTTTTAATTGTAGACACAGTCCCTATATTGAGTTTTACCAAAAAAGCATGTTTTTCAACATGCTTCCACAAACAGTGTTCAATGTGATGTGGTGTAAGAGCAACATTTAACATCATTCAACCTATTTCACCTAAATATACTTACTGCTTAAGTACATCCTACAACAGAACTAACTTGAGAAAAGCTAAAAATTGTTTAACAGTTATAATTTACTCAACTTAGTTTTTACATCCTATAAGAAACTTTTTAAACAGGGGTCCTCAAACTTTTTAAACAGGGGGCCAGTTCACTGTCCCTCAGACCGTTGGAGGGCCGGAATATAGTTTTTTAAAAAAACTATGAACAAATTCCTATGCACACTGCACATATCTTATTTTGAAGTAAAAAAACAAAACGGGAACAAATACAATATTTGTATTTGCATGTGGCCCACGGGCCGTAGTTTGAGGACCCCTG
>NW_005370488.1:525925-556771 GCF_000412655.1 Myotis brandtii | reverse complement strand
ACATCTGCTTCACCAGTTACTCTGCCATCAGGACCAATTTCAATATGTACTCTCACAGGGTTGAGCGGTGAAAAAAACTAAATACAAGGTATTCAGAGAATCAAGTCAACTTTCTAATGTTACAAAAAATTTATAACATCCCATTTCACTTAGGCAGAATTAAGACCCCAGGTTTTTACTGCTCTACTGAAAGGGCTGACTTATGAATTCATCTCACACTTACATTATAAATGTCATTCTCCGTAGCTCTGTAAGGTAATCCCCGCATGTGTACACAGTGTCCAGTTGTCAGTAATTGAGGTCTAGATGGATCCCCATATCTGTGGTCAGACATTCCTGAAAAACAGGAAGTGAGGTCTCTTCCAAATATATCTGACCCAAAACCATAGCCATCATTATAGCCATTATAAACATCATAGCCTCCATAACCTCCACCAGAGGCACCTTGCCTCATCCTTTCAAGCCCAGCTCCCTGCCAATGCTGCTATGCCCTCTGCCGGCCCTAGGTCTGTCATAGGGACCTGGCTGCTCTATGGCTATAAGCTTTCATGGTGGGTCACAGTGAGTTCTGACTTCTGCTCTACTGCTCTTAAAAATTTTGATATACCTGTGCCCTATTCTTTCCTTGTGTGTCTTTAGAGCCTTTTCAGCTATTTCCTGTGAAGCAAACTGCACGAAGGCCTCCCCCGTACTCCTCCCCTGGAAGTCCACCGGCAATGTTATCCATTTGGCACGATTTCCAACCTTGAGAAGAACTGAACAATTCCTTCCTTGCTACATCCAAAGGGGAGTCCTCTAAGCCGTACAAAGCCATCCTTGGCCGTGTCAGGACTATCTGGACCAGTCTGCTTCAACACCCAGTCCATTTCAACATTGTTTGACTTGAATACTTCAACATATCTGTGCCCCATGGTTTCTCTGTCTTTTTTCAGGGCCAATTTGACTTCATCTTCTGATTCAAGTTCAACAAAAGCCTCGCCACTCGGTCTGCCTTCTCTGGTGTAGATGAAACGTACACCTGAAGCCCCATTTTGAATTTTGCAGTCAGAATAAAAACACTGCACTTCATTAGCCGAGCAAGACCAGGGCAAGCCGCGGACCTTCACCACGAGTCCCTCTCCGCCTTCGGTACCCAACAGCATCGTCTCTTAGTGGACCCTGGCATCGAAGCAGACTGATCACACGACTTCTGCGTGGCTGAGCAAATCAATGGTTTGACAACTTTGAAAAGAAATTTGGGAACTTTTAAAAAAAAGTTAAACATGCAACTAACATCACCCAGTCATTTCAATTTTTGGTATTTACACAGGAAAAACGAAAGTACATATCCATATAGAGACTTGTACACAGATGTTCTTAACAGCTTTATTTGCAACAACAAAAAAACTGGAAACAACTCAAATGTCATTCAAGAGACAAAAGCATAAACAAATTGTGGCACTTGAAGTAAGAAAAAAGAATTGTTGATACATGCAACCATGTAGATAAATTTCACAATAAGTAGATGAATTTCACAATAAGTATGTAGCCAGATGGCAAAGGAACACGCTATATTACTCCATTTATATAACATTTTAGAAAAGTAAAGCTAAGCAATAATGACTGCATGCTGATTAATGATTACTTGGGAATGAGAGGGAGGCACAGGGGCTGAAGGGAAGGATTCCAAAGAGGAATTAGGAAACTTTTGAGAGTAATGCATTTGTGCATTATCTTAAATGTAGAGATGTGTTACTGGTAGATGCATAGGTCAAAACTTATTGAATAGTATACTTTAAATATGTGAAATTTATTATTGTGTATCTCAGTATAGCTGCTGTGGCAAAGTCAACACAAGAGTTTCAGACAAAATGGCAGGAAAGGATTAGGAAGAAAACTAAAAGCAGGTACTATCACAGTTGTTCAGGAAATAAATTGTTTCAAAAAGGAAAGAAGCCCTATCCTGCTTTGCTCAGTGGATAGAGCATCGGACTGCCAACTGAAGGGTGGCGGGTTTGATTCTGGTCAAGAGCACATGCCTGGGTTGCAGGCTCGATCCCCAGTAGGGGGCGTGCAGGAGGCAGCCGATCAATGATTCTCTTTCATCACTGATGTTTCTATCTCTCTCTCCTTCTCCTTTCCTCTCTGAAATCAATAAAAATATATTTTAAAAAAAGGAAAAGAATCTCAAAACAATGTTAAATGATGTTAAAAAATAAAAGACAAGAAAGGATTAAAAATGTTCATCACATACAGAAACAAAGTCCTTAGAAAGGATTGATCCAGACTCCTGCTCTTTGCACATAGTTCTATGCCCTTCAGTTTTTAAAAGCTGGTCTGTGGAGTCCTGTTGAAAATATAAATTGATGATATTTGGAAGCTGGAGATGTAACTCTATTCTAAATTGGGACTATATGACTGGCTGCTTCAAATATTAATCATAAGGCAGTTCTTAAATTAACTGAAAACTGTTGCAATTCCAATCACGCTTTAAAAGAATAAGTTAAAATATCAAAAATGGCTTGGTGGATGCTAAGTTTTGCTTTTCATATTTGCTTATCTTTTGCATTAATAAAGCTTGTACGTTAGGACAAGTTTTTCATTAGTTCTTTAGCTACCTTTTTTTCTGACAGTTCACTCATTTCCAAACTGAATGAGCATACCTGTCAATATGGAACTTAGAGCATAGTTCTGAATATCAGACAAGCAATTTCTTTGACTCAGAGTGACCTTTGTATACTATAATGTATTTGATAAAGAGCTTCCACAAATTTACTTTTCATAGAGAAAGACAGATTTGGAAACACTGTTAATTATATGAACATTTCCAAGGTAATAAATTTGGACTATCACTGGGTAGCTGACTCAGCCCTGTGTAGCCTGAGAGAGCACTGAAAGGGCTATTTTACTTTAGGATCTCCTCATATTTAAAACTAGAGGCCCAGTGCATGAAATTCGTGCACTTGGGGAGGGGGGCGTCCCTCAGCCCAGATTGTAAGAGGGTGCAGGTCAGGCCAAGGGAGCCCACCGGTGCATGATTGGGGCCAGGGAGGGACACAGGAGGGCTCCAGGGCGTGTCCAGCCCATCTTGCTCAGTCCCGATCGGCCAGACTCCAGCAGCAAACTAACCTATCGGTCGGTGCATCTGCCCTCTGGTGGTCAGTGCACGTCATAGTGAGTGGTTGAGCAGCCTTAACATATTAGCATATTATGCTTTGATTGGTTGAATTGCTGACCCGACCACCGGGCACTTAGCATATTAGGTTTTTACTATATAGGATGCATTTCTTTCAGTTGTGCCTTAGAATAGTTCAAAGAGTTTGGGAAAGCCATAAGCAAAATTACCAAATGTTAATTTTAAGCATTTAGATGCTCTTTACCATAATTGCAAGAGAAGAAAATAATGACATAACTAATACTGATACAATTTCAATGCTTTATTTAGTCTGCATGAAACTTTTCTTCTGGGAATTACAGAATGCTCCATCCTATTTAACATAGCATATGGACATAGCATATACTATTATTGTAGTCTTCTTTTTCTATTAAAATGCTAATGAATAAAAGGGATTTCATTCTTATTAAGGAGGGTAGAGGTACAAGTGTGGGAGAGTGAATTAAAAACAAACCTACTGGGAGAAGAGATAAGAATTCCAGACATCTGTGTGATTCTTCCTCCCACATATCAAACTCAGAATCACACATCCACAGGGAAGAGGGATATTAAAATATAAAAGAAAACAGAACCCAAACTTATAAAAAATAGCAGACTATGGCAAAGGGGTTCAATAAAAGCAAACAAATTTCTTATTTTATTCATAAAACACCATTGATGTTCATAAAATCTAGAGGCCCACATAGTGGGTGGTTTAATAGTTTGTCTTTTTGTCATTTTAAGAAATTTACTTAAGAAAAATATAATTTTATTATTTTGGCTTTTTCTGTCATGTCCCAGGTTTTTCTTGCTGACTTGCCTTTGGTTAATTCAATATTCATTACTGTCTCCCTGTGCCTGCAAAAATGTTTATGAAACTAATCCTACCTTAATCTACATCACAAATCCATACCTCCCTTCCATGTTTCAGATCCATTCAAGCATTTCTCTTACAGAGTCATTCAGGTGGATAAATTAAGTACTGTACCCTGAAATACCATCAGATGACTTGGCTCTTTATTAGTTTTGTCAGAAAATTATAACCTGGCACACCTCCTTAAAATAAAGATGTGTTTGCTCTTACACTCAGCTTCACTGTTTGAGAGAATTGATTTTTATGTTGATCATTAAAAAAGGTGAAGGGCATGGATGAAACTATGCTATTTGTCATGATCCTAGAGGTGACAGAAAAAGGAAGATATTGGAAACTTGGATGTCCCAAATGGATTTGCACAAGGAGGTTTATCTTTTATAGCTGTGTACTTACAACCTTTAAAAATAAAAATTCTGAAAAAATAAACAAAAGCTTTCATATTTAAAATTCCTACCTAAAAGGCAACCTTGCTTTGAAGATTTAAAACTTTTTAGCTTTAATTACTCTTTATCCTTGATATTAGAGGTTTTTAAAATGCAAATAAGAAAAACATGCATATCCAAACTTAGCTTGTCAGCTAGATGTCCCACAAATTCAAAAAATCCAAAATAAAGAAATGCCTTTTCTCTTTCAGTGTTTTCTTATCCCAGATTAACTCTCTAGGTAGATGGATGATGTGTTGATTCATTCTAGTTCCCAAACAAAAGAGAGCCATCTTATATGAATTCTTCCTACCTCATAGCTCACTATTCAACAAATCGCTATTTCTCTTGTTTTCTTTAACTTTGTATCCCCACTGTCACTTTTTTACTGAGAAATAATCCATAATTCATTCTACTGTCAAGAAACCTCCCAAACTGGAGTCTGGTCTTTCCCCGCTCGCTGCTGGGGAAGACACCAACTCCCACCATCCTGACAGCTGATGCTTTTTATTATTTCACCTCTAGATACCAAAACCACATTCCACAGGCCCAATGCTTCATACTTCGTGTGTTTTTTTTCTTTTTCTTTTTTTTCTTTTTATATATATTTTTATTGTTGACAGTATTACAGATGTCCCTTGCTGCCCCCTCCTCCAGCCAGCCCCTACCTCCCCTCAGGCCTTCAACACTCTATTGTCTGTGTCCATGGCCTATGCATTTAAGTATATAAGCTCTTTGGATTTTTTTTTATGCTTCAGAAAAATCTGATTTTTTTCAAGTTTCTTAAAGGTTTTGTTCATTTTCTATTTTCATATTTTTGCACTATTTGCTAATTCTTCACAGAATGTTTTTCTACCCTTTCTATTTACATTTATCACCCAGCACACACAAACACTTTTAGCAGCCTCTCCAACTATGAGTTCTGGATGAATAACATAGTCTGTTACATTTCTGTCTTCACAATCAAACAAGGTTTATGAATGGAATAAATAAGAAAATTACTGGAAAAAAATGTGATGCACACATTAGGAACAAGTACATATAAGTGTATTGAAATCATGAAGAATAAGAGAATGACAATATCTTAGGATAGAAGAAGGAACAATAGTTATTAAAGGCTCAGTAGGGTGTAATTTTTAAAACATTATGCTGCCCCCTTTGGGTTTCACCCGTTCTGTGAGTTGTTAAGAGACTCATGTGCTTATTGCCGACTTAGCTAAGTGAATTTCTTTCTTCTCATGTTCTCTGATAACTTCCTATAATAATTTGGGTAGAACAGTTCACAGTTAATAGACTGCTCAAGATTTTCTGAGTCAGATGGATTTGACCATTGTGTAAAGCACTTTCTTAAGTGCTCTCTCAGGTTTTATCTTAGTTCCAGCTCATTTGACTTGTTGGTACTCTCTCTCCTCTCTTGTGACTAAAACACAGTGTTGCTTTTCATTGTAATTTTATTCAGTGCTGCATTCTTATTTTTCATAGGTGTATTTTTTGTTTGGCTTAAGAGGTGGCAAAGAAGTTAAGATTTAATATTTAACCTGTTTGAAGTAGATAGAAAACATAACACTACTTATAGATGAATACTAGATTAAATAGGATGGTCTCTCAAATGAGAACATCTACACATTTTCATGTACATTTAAGTAGTGTTATATATTACCATAATACAAATTTTAAAAGGTATTAATAATTGACACTTTCAATGTAACAAATTATTATAAAAGATCCATACTTAATAGGTAAGTTATTATTTTTCTCATCAGATTTGGTTTTAGACTTAAATTTGTGAATGACTTAGAATTATAAATGCAATAATAATAAAAATAATAATTTCCAATAATGTTTGACACAAAGTTATATATATATGTTAATTATTAAATTATATGTGATTTTTAAATTATTAACTAAAGGACTATATTTGTATATTTTCCTGTCTTCACCACATCTGAAAACAAACATTCAAAAGTGTTTTTTTACTTATAGTTGCAATAAAAGTAGCAGAAAGCAATGGTTTTAGAAAAATGCCTTTTCATATTTTCCAATTGTTTCAGGTTCTCAGAAAACTTTGTGAGAATTAATATACATTTTCTTAGAAACTTTAATGCTCCATAAGGGTTTCACTTTTAAACATAATTCATTTTAATTAAACTTTGTTTTTAAAGAAATCTTCTAATTTTATTTTAAACCCACTATAAAATGACAACTAAGACTTCAGTGCTTGGTAATAAAAATAGGTATTTTTGAACTTGAGGTTTTGCTATTGTCAAATATATATATTCAATCTATGGATCATATCAAGGACGTATCTGTCCAATTATCCACGTATCTATACATCAATTCACTTATCCAACAAACATATATTGAGTATCCACTGTGTGAAATTGGTCATTGCTGAATATCCTATCTAATAAAAGGGTGATATGCAAATTAACCATCACTCTGTCACAAAAGATGGCAGCGCCCATAGTCAAAAGATGGCTGCGCCCAGTTCTGTCAGCCTCACCGGAGTCCCCCAGTCCTGGAGGGGCAGCCACTGAGAGCGGGCAGCATGAGTGGCCTGGCAGAATGCTTGCTTCATCGCCACAGCGATGAGGCAAGCATTCCATCCCAGCCGCGGAGGGCCTCTGACCAGGCCGGGCACGGAACGCTTGCATCATTGCAGACTGGGACACCGCCCCCCCTGCACAAATTTTGTGCACCGGGCCTCTAGTTATATTATAAATCAGCATATGTTTTATCCTTAAAAAGCTTATACTCTGATAGATTCAATAATATGCATATATAATCATAAGGGCAAGTAACATTTGTTAAGCAGTGTAATAAATGTAAATATTGGTTGCCATGAAATTACAAAGGAGGGTAAACTTCTTTCTAATAGGAGAAAGGAAATTTTAATTGAGGAAATATACAAATTTGGCCTTATGGGGGGAAAAAAAGCTAGGAGTGACAAGACCTGAGGAAATAAGATGAGGAAGAGAAGACCATTATAGGTATGAGAAATGGACCACTGGTGTGTGTTAATACACGCCATTCAGGATTGCTGGTGTGCGTTGTGGAATAGGGAGGCTCTCAACAATAAGGTGGAAGAAAGTCATGAGATTGTAGGGATCATCTTTCTAGTACTCCCCTCACTATCACACTTTCGTAGTCCTTCATTTTTATTTAAATATGTTCCTTTACTTTTTTTTCACCACCATAATCAATTGTATTATTCCAGTGGCACTAATAGAGCTTTGAGGTGCTCATGGAGACATTGCACAAAATTCCCTGCCTTCTAGCTTCTGTCCAAACAGAAATGTCTAACTGCTTGTTCTTTCTCCCTTTCTGGGGGAAAATCCACTATGGATCATTTACCCAAATAAACCTCTTAATGCATTTTAGTTGTTTGGGGTTTTTTTTTGGACATTTGAGTTTTCCTCAGAAATGGAAAGAAGTGTTGGGTGTCCCATCCCACCTCCCCCACCAGCCAAATAAGTCCCTGTAGCCAGGGCATTTCTGTTGCCTCTGAAATCTTGAAATAAGTATAGAAAGAAACAGCATCAAGTGTTCATGTTGAGTGATGGCACAGAGTGGCCCCAGAACCAGCCAGGTGAGCAGCACTGTATCTGGACAGTCTCAAGATGTTGTGAAGAATGAGGACTTGTTGTGCTTGATCATGAGCCAGTGAGGGGGGTGGCACCTGGGTGACAGGCTGCAGGAAGAGCCACCTACAATTTGTCCAGGAAGTTGTCCAGAGCTGGGATGCCTTCCTTCAGCCTTTGCGCTTACGTGTCTCGGCAACCACCTGGCTGGGGTGGCTGGTGTTGTCAAAGGGGTCTTAGGGCAGGGTCTGCCAGTGGTCAAACACATACAGCGAAAAAGTCTGGCCACCTGTGTTGGATCTCAGGTCTGTGGTGAAGCCAAAGGACTCATTGATGGGCAGCTAGGTCTTCACAACAAACATGGGGGTGCCAGCCACCTGGGACTCCTCAAAGACATGGCCCCGCTTCCTGTTCAGGACTCAGTAGATACCACCAACCACTTGCTCTGGACACTGGATTTCCACAAGGTAGATGGGCTCCATGAGTAGGGACTGGGCAGTTAGCACGCTGGCATAGAGGCAGCACCGGGCTGTGGGGATGATCTGGCCACCCCCTCAGTGGATAGCATCAGCATGCAGTGTTACATCATGGACCTCAAGTGTATACCTGGCATGTTCTCCTCACACAGTGCCCCCTCTTTTGTGGCCCACTGGAAACCAGCCACTACGCTGTCCTTGATCTTGTTGAGATACTGCACTCCTTTGGTGATGTCAGTAAGGATATTGGGCTCAGTGCATGTCCCTTTACTTCTTTCCCTCCATTCAGTCAAGGTTTTGTATTGATGACATTATTCAGCAGTCACTTCCCTCTTTAATTGTGTTTCATGAAGACAAAGGAGTGACACAGTGAGACTGGGACACAGCAATTCATTTTCTCTAACATTTTGAAAGCACCTCATTTTAAACCAGGCAGCGTTTTATTGTGTGTGCGTGTTTGTTTGTTTGTTTTTTCCCCCAAATCTATTAAGAGCTTAGCACTGTGTCAGAAGCAGTTGGAGAAGAGAAAGGGTGTTCTGAATTTAATTCACTAGAAGGAGCAAAATTCACTCTGGAAACATTTAAAGATATCAATTTGGACATAGAATGAGACTGAGTACTGAAATATATGGTTTACCAAGAAAATATTCCAGGTTTGTTGTATTTAAGTTAAACATGAAGGATAACTACTTCACTTATTCACAAATATTTATTCAGTGTTTTCCATGTGTCAGGCTTTGTTGCAACCAGGGTATATGGAGTAATTAATAAAAGCACATAAATGTATGCCTCCCTGCTTCATAAAGTCTTAATTGAAAAGGAGAAACCCAGACAATAAAACACGAATAACCTTTATATTGTATCAGATAGTGAATAGTGCCATGGAGGAAATTTTTTCAAAGTAAAGGGCAGTTGGGAATATAGAGTCAGAAATGGCATTTTAAAATAGGGTGGTGGGGAAAGTTCTCTCGGATGTGATATAAGAAAATCCGTAAAGATCTTGAGAAAGAGTATTCCAGACAAATGTAATATTAAGTCCAACAGCCTCAAGATGGGAGTAGTTGAACTCAATTGTCTACTAGAAAAGAGCAAATAAGATAGTGTGTTTGGACCTGAGAGGGGTAGAGGGATAGGAGAGGAGAGGAGAGGAGGGGAGAGGAGAGTTCTCTCTCATTCTTGACATTTTTATCTCTCTCTCCCTCTCCCTTTCTGAAATCAATAAAAATATATTTTTTAAAAAAGAAGAAGAAGAAGAAGGAGGAGGAGGAGGAGGAGGAGGAGGAGGAAGGAGGAGAAGGAAGAGGAGGAGAAAGAAGAAGAAGAGGAGGAGAAAGAATAGGAGAAGGAGGAGAAGAAGCCACCAAGAAGTGACACAGGATCCTGGAGTAAGGGCCTTAAGGACCATGACAAGGACTATGGCTTCTACTCTGAGTAAGATAGAAGGCACTGTAGGACTACCAGAAAAGTGTCAGGCTCTGACTTAAATTTTAAGGGTGACCTTGTTTGAGAACAGACCATGGAGAACAGAAAACAGGGTATGTGGTTGAGGGCAATGTTGAGTGAGAATAAATCTTATGGCACATTGAACAGTCCAGAGCTAGAGTTCACAGTCAGTGGGACACAAGTCCCAGAGAAAGAGCATCCAACAGTTCCTATGCACACAAAGCACTGTCATTCTGGTCTTAATTTAGCTCTCCTAAAATATGCAGCATGAATAATGGATATGAACTCACAGATATTAATAAAACCTACATTCTTTAAACACATACTGATTTTATGAGAAGTATTGTATGAGAAGTATGAATGGTCTTAAATAATGGATTCTAAAAGAATAACTACTACATTAGAGGGGACCCATAAATTTTGTCATTAAAATAAGTTTATGACTTAAAAAATTGGAAGCCACTGTGCTAAATAACGGAACTTGACCTCCAGGTGCAGGCTTTCTTCATTTTCATAAGGAAGACATGAGAAGTGGCCAACTTCCTGATGTAAGTTGGTAGATTGTCCAGTACTGGCACATTTCCTGCTGTATTCAAACTTTGTCCTCTATATCCCTCTTTGCAGGAATTAAAGGTGATTGTGGAGGGGAAGGAATACCTGCAGGGATACTGGAGAGGCTGGCTCAAGTACTACTAGTACTTGTCATTGCTATTGAGTACCATCCTTATTAAACCTCAAGATTCAGGAATTAAAGGTGATTGTGGAGGGGAAGGAATACCTACAGGGATACTGGAGAGGCTGGCTCAAGTACTAGTACTTGTCAGTGCTATTGAATCCCATCCTTATTAAACCTCAAGATCTGGTAGCACTGCAGGTATCAGAGTTTTCCCAAAGCAATAATCTATGTCCATTCAGATATAACCTATAGCTCCTCCTTCATGTATCTTTATAGCGATTACTGCATTACACAAATATGAAGAAAGAATTTAAATAATAAATACACATATGTATTATTTTACATAGACACTGAAAAAATGTGATTGCTACTGGTTAACCAAACTATGTCTTATAGTTTATTGTGGACCTTAAGAACAAAATGTATTTTAAAATGGTGCTCTCTTTATTATCTTTTATAATTATCAGAAAATTAGTATGCTGATAATAAATAACACTGGACTGGTATCATTAATTATTCTCAGTTTGAGAAAACTTACGGGACATTGATAGAACTTATTAGATTAAACTAAAATTATCAACCTCTTTATTATTTCTAACAAGTAAATAAACATAGGTATGTGAGCTTTTGTTAATATTTAAGTTAAATCCTCAGATTATTGGTCAGAATGTTATATTTGTCTACAGTTTCATTTGCAATACTCCCAGTCTCTATTATTTCCTAGTGTCCCCTAGGAAAATAAATCACACTGTAACTAGTATCAATATATAGTTGTTTCCCCAGAGAGCCCCTATTTACCAAGGCTTGTCCTCTATTTCAAGGTCAGTGCATTAATGACAGCACATGACTCTGGTGAGTTCAACCTCTTAGCTTGCAAATTGCTGAATTTTTGCTAAAAGCAATTCTTGAATTAATTGTAACTATTTGGCGAGTTCAGACTCAAATGATGCCATCTGGGTTGGCCAAATTGGACTGTGCAGAAGAAAGGGAAGAGCCTTTTAAACACTAGGCTGTATTCCACTTTGCTCTAGAAATGGCCACAGAATATAGCCTTTGTTTTTGCCTCCTGATTCACTCATGGCACAACAAGGGTAACCCTCCCTATTATTACTCATGCTCTCTTCTTTGTCGTCTGACACTGGAATTTTTCTATTTGTCCAGTATTTCCATTCCATAATCATGTTAATTTATATTCTCCCCTCAACTTGTCTTCTTTCAAAACTTCGCTTTAATTAGAAACAAATCTTTGTATTAGATAAGCCACAAAGACAGCAATGTAGAAGAAGAGCTTGATGTTGGAATCTGTCCACATTATTTACCAAATGGTTCAGCATTTCCAAGCAGCTGATGACAGACCAGCCATCAATCCAAATTCATTTCCAGAGAGACACATAAAAACTTTACTGCTTAGCAGAGCTCAAAATATCCACCTGTCTCTCTGACTAAAGTGCAAGCAGCGACCATTCTGCTGATTCTGGGGTCGTCTTTAATCTTTTACATTGGGCATCACCATCTGATGCTAATTATATTGTTGATGTTTCTAATTCCTCTTTAGACTGGGAGATTTTATCACTTTAGATTGGGTGATTGAATTTGGGGGGCAAAAAAGCAGATTATGGAGAATGTGTATAAACTCATATATAACTGTATGAACTCGTGTATAACTGTAATGCACTCCACCCCTCTATCTAGAGATGCACTCACATCTTTTCTGCATTTCCATTAAATTGCTTGAGCACCTTACTTATCATTAATTGGAAGTTTGTTATTTTCTCCTTGAGGAGCCCCTCTCCCTGTACTGCAAGCACTTACCCAGTTCAATAAGAGGTTATCTGGGCTTCCACAGTCAAATGCTGAGAAAACTGGAGCCTGATTAGTTTGTCACTATCACAGCTACAGTGTGTGCACAGGCTGCTGAGTAAGGTCACCTTTCACTCAGGCTCTCAAAAGGCAGAATTTTCCAGAAATACACTCACATGAATATAATCAACTGATCTTTGACAAAGGTGCAAGGGTGATTCAAGGGAGAAAATATAACCTTTTCAACAAATGATTCTGGAAAAACAGGACATCTACAAACAAAATGAACCTAGACACATGTCTTACATTCTTTAAAAATTAACTCAAGCCCAGCCAGTGTGGCTCACTGGTTGAGCATCAACTCATGAATCAGGAAGTTGTGGTTCAATTTCTGGTCAGGGCACATGCCCCAGTGATGGGCTGGATCACCAGCAGGAGGCATGCAGGAGGCAGCTGATTGATGCTTCTCTCTCATCATTGATGTTCCCATCTTTCTCTCCCTCTCCCTTTTTCTTCTGGAACCAACAAAAACATATTTTTAAAAATTTAACTCAAAATGGATCACAGATCTAAATGTAAAACATAAAACTTTCAGAAAATAATACCAGAGAAACTTTGGGTTTTATGATAATTTTTTAGCTAAGACAACAAAATCATAATCTATGTATTTAAGAATTTATAAACTGTGCATTAAAATGAAAATTTCTGCTTTGTAAAAGACTCTGTCAAAAGAATAAAAGGACAAGCCACAGATTTGGAGACAATGTTTTTTATCTGAATAAGGATTATTGTCCAAAATATACAAATAACTAATAAATGTCAACAATAAAAAAATAAATAACCTGATTAAAAATGAGCCAGAGACATTAACACCACCTCATCAATGATGTACAAAAGTTAAATAAGCATATGGAATGATGCTCCTCATCATATGTCATCAGGGAAATGCAGATTAAATAGCAATATGATACCACTCACTACACATCTATTAGAATGGCCCAAATCTAGAACACTGATAACACCAAATGATGGTGAGAATGTGGAACAACAGTAACTCTCATCCATTGCTGATAGAAATACAAAATGGTACAGACACTTTGGAAGACAGTTTGGCACTTTCATAGAAAATTAAGCATATTCTTACAAAATGATCCAATAATCATGCTCCTTGGAATTTACCCAAAGGAGTTAAAACCTTATGTTCACACAAAAACCTGCATATGGATGTTTATAGCAGCTTTATTCATAATTGCCAGAACTTGGAAGCAGCGAAGTTGCTCTTCAGGAGGTGAATGGATAGAGAAACTGTGGTACAACCAGATAATGGAATATTGTCAGTGCTAAAGAGAAATCAAGCCATGAAAGAATGATTACAGAGGAAACCTAAATGCATGTTGTTAAGTGAAGGAAGCCAATTGAGAAAGCTGCATACTGTATGATTCTACCTATATGACATTCTAGAAAGAGCAAAACTATGGGGAAAAAACACACACCAGTGGCTGCCTGGGGTTAGAAGTGTGGGGGGCGGGGAGGGTAAGTAGGCAGAGCATAGAGAGTTTTTAGGGCAGTAAAACTTGTCTGTACATTGCTATAATGATGGATACATATCATTATGAATTTATATAAATTCATAGAATGTATACCAACAAGAGTGAACCTTAAAGTAAACAAAATGGACTTTGGGTGATAATAAGATGTCAATGTAGGTTCATCAATTGTAATAAATTTACCACGCTAATGGGGATGTCGATAGTGTGGGAGGTTATGCTTTTATATGCACAGGGGATACATGGGAAATCTCTGTACTTTCTGCTCATTAATGCTATAAACATAAAACCAACCTAAAAATCTATTTTTTGCCCTGGCTGGTGTGGCTCAGTTGGTTGGAGAGTTGTCCGGTACACCAGAAGGTGGCAGATTTGATTCCTGGTGAGGGCACATACCCAGATTGCAGATTTAATTCCTGGTTGGGAATGGGCAGGAAGCAACCACACAAATGTCTCTCTCTCTCTCTCTCTCTCTCTCTCTCTCCCTCTCCCTCTCTCCCTCTCTCCCTCCAACTCAACAAATACATTTTTAACAAAGGAAGGTGTGTTTTTTTCTATTATGGTGACACTGTGATGGAGATACTAGCTCAGGAGTAGGTCTGGCATTCTCACTTTTCATCTGAGACTCAGCATCTCTCTCTCTCTCTCTCTCTCCCTCTCTCCCTCCTCCTCAACAAATATATTTTTAAGAAAGGAAGGGTTTTTTTTTCTATTATGGTGACTGTGACGGAGATAAGAGCTCAGGAGTAGGTGTGGCATTCTCACTTTTCATCTGAGACTCAGTGTTCTCTTGGCCTCCATGGGTTTCCCACCTAGAAGAGTCAGGGGCATTACCCTACAAAGGTACACTCTTAAAATTAGTCTCCAGTGATTTCTCATGTCCCTAGAACATTAAAGCTATGTATATATTTGTGCACATATTTATCAATTCATATCTAAACACATATTCTATATTATATATGTCCTCATTAAATAATTAGATCCATCATGTCACTTGCATTTTTTGGCAATTAAATTATAAAATTATAATATGCATAACACTGAAAGTATTAATATTTTTCTCCTAATCTGCATCAAAGGAAACAAATTATTATTAATACTACTCAAATATGTATTCCGAACTCTTGAAGTGCCACCCTATACTGTATGCAACTCTGGGCACCAATCTTATTTATATACATTTTTAATGCAATCATCCATTTTAAATTATTTGTGGCCATTAGATGAGAAGAGATATGTGCAGCAAAATTGGATCCTGTCTAAAAATCCAGTAATGATTTAAAAAAATTATGCTGTGACACATTAAGCTTTTATACAAAGTGAAACCACTGTGCCAGAACCATGGGCATTTAATAAAAATCAAGGAAAACCTGTTAAAGGCAAATACCTTGGTATATAGTAATATCCTTTCACCTTTCCTTGCAATTTCTCCAGTTGGCACAAAGGATCTTGATGCTTTTAAGTGTTTTTATGTAGCATGTAGAATGGATTTTTCAATATATCTTTATTCCCAGAGGCTTTACAGGTTTTGCAAACCTATGTTAAACCATAATTTGTTTAAGTGTTATTTTCTTATATGAATGGCATTATTCCATAGAGATGGTCTTGCTGAGTGTACGGAGTATTGAATTTTCTTTTCTGTGATATATTCAAAATCCATTGCAGATCTAAAGACTAAAAAGTTGAATAAATGAAGAACAGGATAAAAATTAACAGAGCAGAGAAGCCCCAGCTGAAGGAGAAATAAATGGCTTCATAAACTTTGAAATGTGCAGCATAAGAGGTCTCTGCACAGCAAAATAAACCATCAGCAAAATAAAAAGAGAAACCACTGTATGGGAGAACATATTTACCAATGATACATCTCATAAGGGGTTAATTTCCAAGTAAAGAACCCATATTGCTCAACACCAGGAAAACAAACAATCCAATTTAAAAATAGAAATACAGATGGCTAATAGATGTATTAAAAAATGCTCAAGGTCACCAATCATCAGAGATGCAAATACAAACGACAATGAGGTATCACCTCACACCTGTCAAAACGTCTACTATCAATAAATCAACAAACAAGTGCTGGCAAGAATGTGGAGAAAAGGGAACCCTAGTGCACTGTTGGTAGGAATACAGATTGGTGCAGCCACTATGGAAAAACAGTGTGGAGTTTCCTCAAAAATTTAAAAATGTAACTGCCTTTTGACCCAGTGATCCACTTATGGGACTATATCCTAAGATTCCCAAAGCACCAATCAGAAAGAATATATGTATCCCTATGTTTACAGCAGCATTATTTACAATAGCCAAGATCTGGAAACAGCTCAAGTGCCCATCAGTAGATTAATGGATAAAAAAGTTATGGTACATTTATACCATGGAATATTAATGGATAAAAAAGATATGGTACATTTATACCATGGAATACTATGTGGCTATAAAAAAGAAGGAATTCTTACCTTTTGAGGCAGCATAGATGGATCTGGAGAGGATTATTCTAAGGAAAGTAAGCAAGTCAGAGGAAGACAAGTATCACATGATCTCACTCATATGTGGAATCTAATGAACACCATAAACGATGAACAAAATGGAACCAGGATACATGGAACAAAATGGAAGCATAGATACATGGAACAGACTGGCCGGTTCCTGAAGGGAGGGCAGTGGGGCTGACTGGATAAAGAAGGGGAATGGATTAGCTAAAGAACATACACATACCCATGGACATGGATAATAGTTTGGTGAAGGCCAAGGGAGGGGGATGATGGGTGGGTGGAGATGGAGAAGCAGGGGGGAGGGGGAAGGGGGACACCTGCAATTATGTCAATGAAAATGGCACAAGGCATAAGTGATGAGTTTAGGCTGGACCTTGGTTCAGCAACATTAGTACTTGAGTTCAGCTTGAAAGAATTCAAAGCCAAATTATAAGGAAAAGTTTATTTGAAAACTTGAGGTAGTAGAAGAGCTCTTGGAGCTTAGGAGAAAGAGAGGGAGAGAGATGTGCCTCTTTAGGGTTCTAAGAGGGAGAAGAGACACAGGAGTGGGTCCTCTGTCCTGTCCTGAGGACTTTTATCTGGAGTCCCAAGGGAGGAGCTCAATAGAATATACATCAGATTTCCAGATGTGTGCCCTCATGGTCTCCACTGATTGGTGGCACCAAGGGGGTCATTAGTCAACGCAGCTGGTCCTGATGTCACCATGGCCTCGCTCAGTCTGATTTTTCTGCTTCCCTAGGGCTGGAACTGAAACATAGCAGAAGCTTAGATGTCATTTTCCAGAGGTTAATGCTTAAGAGAGTGGGCACACAAGGGCTTAGAGTTTTGCCTTTTCCTGGGCACCTGGGTTTCTCTGCACCTGACATATTCCTACCACAATCAGCCACACTTAAAAGTAAAAGGAGTGGGAAATGTCTCTCACAGTGCCCAAGAAGAAAAGCTGAACAGATTTTTGGTAACTGTTTGCAGACTGAATGGATTCCAAGTCCTTAAGCTAAATGTCTAACTGCCACTTCCTTCTCACTTCTTAGAAAGTAGGTCCTTTAATAGAGACAGAGAGGTCATTGGTTATTTATTCTAGAAACATCAACAAAATCTCTTAACACTATGTTTAGGAAGTCAAAATGAATTAACAAAAGGTGAATTATCAGCTTATTGCTTTTGATTTCAGAGAAATATTCTCCCCTTTTCAACTATAAACCTTCCTAATAACCTAAGCATGAGGGGGAAAACAACCTTTTTTTCATTTATTGAAGTAATTCTCTTTTTTACTTTAAGAAGAAACCCATTGTCTGCTACAAAGAGGGAGAGAATACTAATTTAAGGGATAAATTAATGTATGTTCCCTTGTGCAGTGGGTCAGAAACCAGATGAATGCGAAGGCCCCTTTGTTAAATAGTTTTCTAAACTATTGTAATCTTAGCAAAGCAGGAAGGAAGATTTGTTCCTTTTTATTGAATGAGCATGAGAATATGGGAACATTGTATATAATAAATGTTTTTTGAGTCATTCCATATGGCAAATTTGTCTGGTCTCAAAGGCAGTGTGAGGACCATCTTCCTGTAGGAAATGTGATAAGAAAATGAACATTCTCTAGTATTTGCTATCTTTTGATTATAACAGACGTTGCCTCAGAATGAACAGACTTCAATTTTCACTGAGTGTACTAAAATATATTTTGAGGTTACTGTTAAGAATTCAGGAAAGCTTATAAGAAAATGTGAGGGCATTTCTCTGTGAATTGCTCTGCACCTAGGGTCCATATTAATTTTAGGTATTGTAGGTAGCGCCATTCAGGGGAACTCACCTATGCATATCTGCTTTAAGCTAAATGGCTATGGGAAACAGTTCATTTTATAATTTTAGTAATATAGCTCCAAACTGCTATAATTAGGAACACTAGCAATCATGTTTTGATTGCATGGTTAGATCAAATGAAATTCTACTCAGAACTTACATTGATTTTATCTGAGATACTCAAAGTGTTGGCTAATATTAGTCAATTATATAATATTATATAATAGTTACTCCATAAGGCACAGAAAAGAAGATTCCCACAGGCATCTGGACATTCTTTTTTATTCTGTGCCCTTGACTGTTGATTTTAAGAGTAGATGGATGTTCTAGTTACTAGTATGTGGTTGGACCCAGTAGTCAACACTGCATATCCCTAAGAGTAAATTTAAATGTCATTAAAGTGAATGTTTAAAACTAACATGTTTATCACTAACCCCTGTTAGGTAGACACTGTACCAAAAACTAGGAATTAAGTACTATTTTGTTTAACTTTAAATCTAAGAGATATGAGAAACTAAAAAAATTAATTTTCTAGCTCCATACAAGTAGTAACTGAACTAGTGCTAGTACTCCAAGTGTAGCAGACCCCAATTTCTTCCCCAATCCACCACAGAAAATTTTTTTTACCACAAACTTAAATTATGAGAGAAAGCAGAGGAAGTTTAAACTTAACAAGTAGTGGCTTTATTTATTCACTAGAAGCCCGGTGCATGAAATTTGTGCACAGGGGTTGGTGTCCCTCAGTCCGGCCTGCATCCTCTCCAATCTGGAACCCCTTGGGGGATGTCTGACTACCGGTTTAGGCCTGATCCCTGTGAGATCGGGCCTAAACCAGCAGTCAGACATCCCTCTCACAATCCGGGACTGCTGGCTCCTAACCACTCACTGCCTGCCTGCGTGCCTGCCTGATTGCCCCTAACCACCTCTGCCGGGCTGACCAACACCTAACCGCTCCCCTGCTGGCCTGATTGCCCCCAGCTGCCCTGCCCTGCTGGCCTGATTGCCCCCAACTGCCTTGCCTTGCCAGCCTGATTGCCCCTACTGCCCTGCCCTGCTGGCTTAATTGCCCCTAATCACCTCTGCCTTGGCCCCTACCACAGTGGCTTGTCCGGAAGGAAGTTGGACATCCAAAAGATGGCTGGTCACCCGGTCTAATTAGCATATAACCCTTTTATTAGTAGAGATTTTAAGGAATTAGACTCTAAAGATAAGGGCCCAACAGTCTAAAGTACCTCTTGGGATCATTAGTTATTTGGTAGCACTATCAAGGTCTCCCATGCAGTGTCTTCATGGGTATAGTTTCTTCTCTGGAGTGCCTTTCCCCCCTTCTCTGCCTGATAAACTTCCACTCTTCTTGTCTGTTTCTTCACATTTTCTTTCAATCCTTGGAAGAATTCATTTCTCCTATTGTGTTTTCTTTGAAGATTATATCTACTAGAAAATTGTTGTATTATTGTTTGCTATTTAAATGTTCATATTCCCAACTGGACTGTGAGTTTCTTGAGGCATTCCTCCATGCCCTTCACAATTGTTGCTCAGAGTTTGTGGGATAATAAAAGAGTGATAGCTATCTCTCGTTTATGTGGATTAAAGGGATAGTGAATTATAATAAAGAGAACACTGTCATTGTGTATCTCTAAATTGGACTTCTATTTTTTTCTTCTGTAAATTGAGGATGTTGAGCTAGATAACTTCCAATGTCATTTGTAAATTTATTGGTGTCTGATATATCCAAGTGCTGTTTTCACTGTCAGTAGGAAACATATATAGAAATCGACAGAGAACTTTTGATATATATATCATCTCATATATATACTAGAGGCCCAGTGCAAGGATTTGAGCACCAGTCTGGTCCCTCAGCCTGGCCTGCACCCTCTTGCAATTCGGGACCCCTCGGGGGATGTTGGACTGATGGTTTTATCCCAATCCCCAGAGGGCCTGCGGGGATTGGGCGGAAACTGGCAGTCCAACATCCCCTGAGGGATGTAGTAGTGTGTGAAGCCGCAGGCAGCCGAGGAGGAGCCCGAGCCCAGGCTGGGTGCTGTGCCACTCCCACTCATCCCTGCTACATCTGCCTCTGCTTCCTCTCAGTAATACTGCCGCAGAGGCAGGAGAGGCTCCAGCTGCTGCAGCTGCGCTCACCAGCCATGAGCACAGCATGGAGCCGTCAGCTGAGAGGCGCTCCCACTGTGGGAGCACACTGACCACCAGGGGCAGCTCCTGCATTGAGCATCTTCCTTCTAGTTGTCAGTGCATGTCATAGCGACCAGTCAAACAGTCAACTGGTCAAACGGTCAACCGGTAGCTTAGGTTTTTAATATAGATAGATATATCAAAATGATATATATCATTTCACATATATCAAAATATTCCTACTGTGTTGAACAATATGAAAACTCTTACCTTCTCTATCATGATAAAAATAAATGTCTACCAATATAGTATGGGAATAAAACATAATTTTCTGCATGCAATTCTGCCTCCTTTTTGCTAAGATAATTGAGAATCCATCAGTAAAAATAAACTTTCTAATATAAATATGTATGTATATAGTTAATGTTCCTTTTCAAAGGCTCATTTTAAGACCTAAAGTTTATTCCTGATATTGATATATAGCTTAGCATCAAAAAACAAGCTGGATTACACACTCGTAATTTTCAATATTTTATTAGTTCCATCTTTGCCATTCTCTTGCTCTGTGAGCTTGGGCAAATCATTTGAAATTAACAGCCCACTTCCCATTAGGAACAGGTAAAATGAGTCAACTAGCTCTAAAGTACTTTGATTTTAAAATTTCAATATTTAGGTAGAAATGTTAACTAATTAAAATTTATCATTTTAGCGATTTCCTACGAAATTACATGATAATTGCTTGAAAATGAACTGAGTAAAAGTAATATTCTATTCATTCTGTCAATAAAAATACAGATATATTACAGATAATGTGATACACAGAAGAAAATAGTTTCACCTAAAATGACACAAAGTACAGAAACCATAATAACTGGCCATATGTTAATCTAAAATACTTGATTTCAAGTGCTCCAGGGCAGGGGTGAAGGACGCAATAAAATATTTCTTGCTTGACCCAAGTAATGTATTAAGTATATTAAAATACTTATTTTCTCCACACGAATAAACCTCATACAATCTCTGGTTTTCAAGGTCCGTTATTTATACTATGATGGCAAATCTTCAATGCTCTCAGAAAAAGACTATACATGTGCAAGCATAAACATGATAAGGCTTCCACAATTATGTCTGCAAGCCTAATGGATAAGAAATTCGTCTTTGTTGCCTTTCAGCAAAAGCTAATTTGACCCAGAATGTGCTGCTCATGAGCTTCCAGCTGTTGATTCTCAGATGAATAAACTGGACACACAAACTTTTGTGGAGTGAGAAGTATACCAAGGAATACACAAAGGGACTTAGTGTGTGGTTTTTATTACCCACCCATTATAGTGTATTCACTTGGTAGTGACAGGTAAATGATAACATATGTATCTCCTTAAATTAGCACAAATAAAGTTAGGAAGGTTAAGCAGCAAGAAATGGAAAACTAAAGGCCAAAACTATTTTTTTTTCTTCACTAAGTTAAGACCGAGTTGCTAAAGTGGCTGTTATCAAGTGCTATTTATAGCACAGTATAAACCATATTACTGACTTGAGTTTTAGATTCAAAAGCTTTGGTTAATATTACTGTCTGCATTCAAAGCAGAGCTCACTGCCTAAAAGCTGGTCAATAAACATTTTAGTACTGCTCTTTTCCAGTGATCTGAATTCAATAATGTTACCTTTCTAGAAGCTGCAAAATGGAAAGTGAAAGCATGATTTATGAAGCTTGGCTATGCGTGGCCAGCTAAGAAAGCTTTAACTGATGCTTTCAGGATTCTCTTTAATGAAGTACAAGTTGCCAAGATAAGTTTAGGTAAATGAAGCCTCTGTCACTTTACGTTACAGTGAAAGAAATGACAGACATAGCCCAGCAGGTGGAAGTTAATGCAGAATGGTGGTGTCAAGCCATGTCGTCTAGGTAACTGCACAATGATGGAGCAGATGCATTAGTGTTATTACTATAAACAAGTTCATAATGCCACAGCACATTCGTGGAATCCCTTCAAATTAAGCGTAGCAGCTCTCTTTGTTTAAGTTGTCACTTAGCACACATGCAGATCATATTTCTGAGCCATCAATGCCTTCCAAGTAAAAGCTTCCTTATTCAGTACCAACTCCTATTTAGATGGTACTGTTAACCTTAAAACCTCTAATGTTTTGCATTTTCAATAACTTATTGAGGCACTGCCTGAATATTTGGTTGAAAATGTTACTTTCAGGGCTATGATTGAATGGATTGTCACCCTTCTATAGCATGGGTTTCCTCAGTCTGAATGCAAACCAGAATCCTGAATACAGTGGATTGTAAGAACTCAGCTGTGTCCCTAAGCAAAACAATAGGGACGGGTCTGGTAGTTTAAAATGTTATTGTGATTTCAGTTCAGGAGGGTTTAGGGGTTTGACTTTGCTTGAAAGGAGTAATTGCCTTACATCCAGCTTGGCATTCCTCGGTGGGAGCCCACCACTACACATAGAAATAGTCAAGGATGGAAGAAGACAGTTAATTGTTCTGTGACATTTGACAGTGAACTTACCTAACAAATAAATATTGGATTTCCCTTAGTAATTAAACTCTCTCAGTTGTAGAGTTCTATGTATAATTACAAAGAAAACACATGGACAAATATATACTATAATATGTATACACACACAGGTTGAGAGGAAAAATATAACACCAAATCCAAGTGTGTTGGGCAATCATTATAAGAAAATATCTGAATTTTATTCCTTACATTGAAAAGATAAATCTTCTTAGGACTTGCTTATATTGCAAACCCAGATGCACTCTGAGAAATACATGGACCACTCTTCTTGTAGAGGATGTGCGAGCCAACTCCTAAAGAGAAGATGCAAGACCATGCAGCTATATTTCTAAAATGGGGAGTGGACTGTACAGTTAAATTGTTCCATTTTTTAATTTTTTTATTTTAATATTTTTAAAATTGATTTTTAGAGAGAGAGATCGGGAGAGAGAGAGAGAGAGAGGGAGAGAGAGAGAGAAACATCAATGTGAGCAGGAAACATTGATCAGCTGCCTCCTTGTACTCTGGGACCTAGCCCTCAACCTGGGCATTTGCTCTAAAGGGGAATTGAAACAGCAACCTTTCAGGGCACAGGACAATCCCAACTAACTGAGCCACATTGTCCAGGGCTAAATTGTTCCATTAAAAAATGTTATTTGTATATATTTTCTCAATATCTGATTTTTAAATGTAAATTTTCTGTATTATTGTGACTTTTCTTATCCAGACTTAAAAAAAAATATTTAGTCCCTTTACATTAGAATCTCCAAATATTTTGGGGGATGGGATGTTGGAAGCTACCCATCATCTTCACTATCAGAGAAGTGTGAACAAGGAGTCCAGAACGCTGGTGAACCTTGAGCCTTGGCAAGGGCCAGAGCTATGCACTGATTGTTTAGTCGAGACAATGGGGGCTCAAGCTATTTCCTGACCAAATAGTCTCAGAGTAAATCTTTACTAATATTTACTGACCTTTAAGATAGTCTGTCTGTTACTGGAATTACCTGCCTGACTAAGGGTTATAGGTGTATCCAAAAAAGAATAAAAAGTTGGCTAGACCTGGGCACCAGGGAAGTCCTTCCTTTTGCATTGGGCTTTCCGCCTGGCCCCCAATTTCCAAATTATTATTTCTTGTCTTGTCTCGTCATTTGCAAGCAGCCCTTCTCCAGATCCTGAACTCTAAGCCATGCAGGACATGGCTTGCACAGTGGGAGGACTTGCAAATCTTTTATCATGGGTCAGGGTAGAAGATGGTTGGGAAATATTAAAAATGGAAATTTGGATTTGGGTTTATCTGCAAATACTTACATGATAGAGCAAAAATATACTAGTTGCAAATGAGACATTACTTGTAGCTGATAGATGCCAGATAATGGGCCATATGGGCAAGCAAAGTAGTTCAGAATACTTCATTTGCAAAATAAAATATTAGGGGAAAGTACAATATCCAAGCTCTAAAATAGAAACAGTTGGCACATATAAACATTACACCATCCTCCCTTGTTTCCCATTTTTAGAAACCCTCGACCCAGTTAAATCTTAGTTTGTTAAGTGCAGGTATCAAGCCTGTTCTATTATAAAGTTTTTCCACTAAATCATTAAAGAACCAAAATGCAGACTCCAGTATGAGATAGAGAAAATAAATCCCCTAGCAGCATGTGGTCAGCGACAGAACAGCATTCACTCCAGGCTCTTACACCACTTCTGAGAGGCCTCCAAGTTCTACCTACTTAGTAATCCCTCCCTCTTCCCCTTACTGATAGTTTACAAGCAGCCCATGGTAAATACTGTGACCCACAGTTTCCCCTCATGCTCTCTTCCCTATGTCTTAGGTAGACTCTCTATGGGGCTATGGCCAACCCCCTTTTGTTGCAGGATCATCTCATTTCTACTCTGTTGTAGGCATGTAGTTGCTTCTAAAAAATGGAGATCAGGTTAGAAAATATACATTATCTTTCTATGTTCATTCTGGCACCCTTATAGCATCATTCACAGGCTTCAGACTCACCAAACTTATTGACTGTCCTTCTCAAGGCTCTTGGGCTCAACCGACATGAGCCTTCAAATCTCCACATGCCCTATTTGGCATCAGTCACTGACCTGTCAAAGTTTTCCCTGTGTCTGACTCTGAGTTACAGCTTTATTTGCTTCCATTGCATTTCATTCTCCTGAGCTCACCAGGCCCTTCCATGCTATAGGATTTCCATTATGCTCTTAATTGGGATAGATCAGGCCACCTTCCTTCATCTTTACAGTTTCAGCTTGAAATTCACTTCCCCTTCTTTGACAATCTATTCTAGACAAAGTTAATCCTTTCTGTATTCCTTCTTCATAGCAATCATCACAAGAACAATTATTAAAAACAAGTAAACATCTGTTTTCTCCACTACACTTTAAGCTTCATGGTATCAAGGAAAAATATTTGCCATACTTACTGCTACATTTCTAGTCCTATAAACTCTGTATGAGAATATTTGCTGGATGAATGAAGGAAGGAATGGATGCATTGATGGATGAGTAAGATGTTTTTGATTTATATTACCAAGTGCTTTCTAAACTTTTTGTAAGTCAATGTATACTTTCCTTGCAGACGTGAAATGCCCATTAACCTGTACCCTTAGCTGCAATGAGTGTTAGCATTATAAAATGTTTACTAGATAGGTAAAAAATGTGTAAGTTCCCTATATTTCTTTGATCATTAATGATGTCAATATTTTTCAAGTTTATTATTGATCTATTTATCTGTTTATGTCCTTAGTATGTTTGAAATTTTCATTATTTTAGTCATTGGGATACCATTGTAATTAGCTAGTTATTAATAATACAAAAGGTGCAAAAGGAAGGCCAGACATTATGAGCATAGTTATTTGGGCAGCTTCACCAGAGCTGCTTCACACTCCCCAGAGAACCACTGGTCTATTCCTTGCAGATTCCTGGAGGAAGAGACTGGACTAAGGGGAGGATGGTCCACAAGCACAATGAGTCAGAGTGACGTAGTCAAACCTGGGAATAGAGAGCGTTGGCTAGAGGGGCAGGGTACATATTCCCCCAAACAAAGGAGCGCGCACCTTGGCTCTTGGCTCTCTGGTTCCTTTGATCTTGCTCCTGCTTCCTTGCATTCACCCATGTTCCCCCATAGCAATGTGGCCCTGAGGACCCCACACTCAATGGCCTGATGAACCGCAGTGGGGAACACAATCTAAGCGAGCCCAATGCTGGATTGGACTGTGTCCCAGCATGAAACAGGAGCTCTGGGCAAGGGCTTTAACCCTAGAACTATTAAAGGCTCAGCTGGACTTCTTCCTTGGTGGGATGGCCAGAGAGGGGAACTTAGAACCTCAGAGATTTAATTCCATACAAATAAATATCATGCACGCTCCCATGCAAGTCTCAAAAATGCTTTTCCTTGTTACGTGGCAAAAAAAACCCCACATCCCCAAGCAAGTGGTGGGGACAAGGAGCACTCCCCACAGTTAACAACTGGTTTATTTAACCTGTGTTTAACCATTCATTGTCAATTTCTTGCAAAAATTTCCCCCAATCTGTGATTTTCACTTAAAATAGACTTTATTTTTTTTAGAGTGGTTTTACCTTACAGAAAAAAATAAGTAGAAAGTTCAAGTAATTCATTTGCATCCCGCCTCCTCAGTTTCCATTGTTTTAACAACTTGCATTAAGGTGGTACGATTGTTGAAACCGATGAACCAATGTCTGACATTATTATTAAATAAAAGTTTATAGTTTGAATAGGGTTCTAAGAATTTTGCCAAGCGTATAATGCATGATATGCATCCACTATTATAGTATCCTATAGAATAATGTTACTGCCCTAAAAATATCCTGTGCTCCACCTATGCACCCCTACCCTTCCCCTATTCCCCACTATTCAATAGTTCAGTTGGTAAAGTGGAGGACTTCATCGTCAGTTTTATTTTATTTATACTTTCAAGTGGAATACAGAAGTTTTGATATTTTTATGGTGACATCTAGGATATGAGAATTTCCTCCCACATACCTAATCATTACATTTAATAAGGAATTCTAATAGGAATGGAATTGTTTTTGTGTCTTGTTTACTATTTTTAAATAAATTCCCTAAGTAGAAAATAAGGAGCTGGGGGTAGAAACTGGCCGTAACACACAAAATATGCCCAAGCAGGAACTATGTTTTTATACACACCACAGGGCCTCGAATTGTAGCTACGCATATGCCCTGCGCAGAACACAATAAAGAGAATATTCAGGCCAGTGAACAAAGTGCATCACTAACTTCCTTGACAGGGGAGGGTTGAAAACAAAGCCTGGTGTTTCTCTTGCTCACTTGTCTTTCTGATGCCTCTGTGACAACGTTGGTGTCTTTTCATTGGCGTGCCCAAGACTGATCCTACAGTCTTTTCTTTTGCAGTTGCGTTCCCACCTAATTTTGTAATCATCTCATATTTTTGCCTTTCTTCATTGCTAAAATAAGAGCTGCTTGAGGGCTGAAATGATGACTGATTCACATTTGCTTCTTCTATTTTCCTAGCACTGAATTTTACATAGACCAAGACCTCTATTCCTTGGGCTCTCCATCCAAAACAAGTTCAATAAAAAATATGAAATACTGAAGTACATTCAGCATAAAATACATTTCATTTTTAGTCATTGGCATTCTCACAAAATATTCATGAATCACCTTGTATTTCATTTTTTAGCGTCTTCAGAAAAGTAAAGAGGTGAAAAAAAGGAAATTATGTTAAAACAAAGCACACATGTTTAGGAGAGTTATAAAATTATTATATTAAAATTATGCTTTCACAGCCATATTTCTACGTAGCAGTTTTACTTCTTTCAAACTCGCTAACTTGTTAACTGCAGCTTGATTAGGCAAAATAAAGAGATTCCCACACATTCTTGGAAAGTATGAGTATAATGATACAAGAACATCACAGTTCTTGTTATAACTCATAAACCCAGAGATTTTTCTGTATTTCTCTAGAGGAAAGAGTGTTAAAATACATTGCATTTAAAAAGCTGTTTTATTGGTGTTTCTTCCTTTAACAAATCACTGTTTTCTTATCTACGTACCTATCTATGTACATATAACAGAAAAGCTGTTCTGTATTGCATACTTATGATAGGCAAAGAGCTAAGTGGGTCTTCATATTTTTTCATTAAATCCTCACAACAAATCTACTATTTTTTGTCTCATTTTACAGATAAGAAAAATCAAAGCTCAGAGAGCCTAAGTTGCCCAATATCATGTGAACAAATACATAGTACACTAAGAATTACAAATGGAGTATGTGTGAATCAAGTGCCTTAAAATAAAAGGCTCTCTATTTGACTAAAAACATTATTGACTAATTGTCCAGCACAAACTCTGACTTAAAAGTGACATTGAATGTTGGTTAGTAGACCAAAACGATGGAGTTAAAATCTTTATTTAAAGTATACTGGACGAATGTCCTGATTTCGTCACTTATGAGGTTGTAACACTGTGTGTGTATTTCCTTATTTAGTGTACATATTTAAATTGCACATATCCTCTTATCTCTGTTTAGACCTTTGTGATATTTAAAAGTAATGGTTACTAGTTAAAAGCATGGAGCGTGAAGCAAGATTTCCTGGCTTGAATGCCAGTTTTGTAACTTATTAGCTTTTGACTTCAGACAAGTTACTTCACCTCTCTGTGCCTCAGCCTCCACATTTATGTAAATAAAATAATAATAGCACCTGCATTATAGTGTTGTTTTGATGTTAATTTAATTTAGCTTTCATATTTATATTTAAAGTGCTTAGAAATTTTCCAGAGCATAGAAAAATAATCAACAAGTATGTTTTTCTTATCCAAAAGTAACAGAATCCAGCTTTTGCCTGCAAATAGCATGAATGGGAGAAGAAAAGGATGGAGAGTAAAAAGGGAAAAAAAAGCAACACGAAGTACACATAAAGCTTAAGCAGAACAGTAACTCGGTGAGACCACAAAGGCATAGATTAGTTTAACTGTTTTCATTTTGGAATGCTGTTGTACACGAGCAGTGGCTGTCTACCAGGTGTCAACACTCAATTCTCAGTTTCTAGCTGTGGCCTGACTGGCAAGTGTGTCCAAGTGAGAACCCATTGCAGACCTTTCATAGCAATTTACCAGTTCCTGAGGGCTTTCTACTCCCCCTGGCATTCTCTGGTTGCCCTGGATTACCTTTGTGTTCAGAGCACTTCTGGAAATTCAATTCTGCTTATCTGGGGTTTAGCCTTTGCTCTGCAGTCTCTTGCTATACATACTTTCAGAACTTATCAAAGGTCTTGAGGGGGGATCCAGCCATGCATTGGAGTACCTTCATTTCTCCAGTGTGTCACTCCAGACAGGTGGCACTGCTAAAAGCTGCTGTTTTCTAGATCCCTCTTTGTCTGTCTGGAGCCCAGATTCTCAACCTCTAGCTTTACCTAAAATGAGAAAATGTCCCCTGGAAAACTAAAAATCCTCACCTCAGTTCTCAGAAATTTTACTCCCTCTAGTTTTTGTTTCCACAGCCTACACTGCCTTTTGTATCTAAATTTATCAGAATTTTCTAGTTTTCTCAGTGAAAGCATTTGTCTACCATGACTTACTCTAATCAGCCAATTAAATTTTATTTTATTTTATTTTTATTTACAGAAATACACTTTAGATAAATCCTTTCCAGTTTTGTGACCGCTCTATGCCTCAGTTTCATATCTATCAAGTGGGGCTAATTAGAATAGCTGTCTTATAAAATTGCTGGGAGCATTGATCGAGTTGATACATATGTGTGATGCTTACAATGGTGCTTTACAATAGTAAAGAAGGAGCTAAATGTTAGCTGTTACTATTGAAGATGACTTCAGAAGACAGGAAATCAGATTCTTCTTGTGCACTGGGAGCATTGATCGAGTTGATACATATGTGTGATGCTCACAATGGTGCTTTACAATAGTAAAGAAGGCCTCTGCTGCTTTTACTATTGAAGATGACTTTAGAAGACAGGAAATCAGATTCTTCTTGTGCATGCAAAATTATCTTTTATCTCATACACTAATTTGGAAACACTTTGGCTTTTAACAAACTAAGTTACACTAGTAGTTCTTAACCCTATTAGAGTTAGTGTCCCCTCCACCCATTTAAAGCAATTTCTGATGACATTTACTAACTTGAAATGAGATCCTATATAATAAAAAGCTAATATGCAAATCAACTAAATAGCAGAACAATCAGTGCTATGATGCACACTGACCACCAGGGGGCAGATGCTCAATGCAGGTATTGCCCCCTGGTGGTCAGTGCACTCCCACAGGGGAAGCGCTGCTTAGCCAGAAGCCTGGCTCATGGTTGGTGAGTGCAGCGACGGTGGCAGGAGCCTCTCCCACCTCCGCAGCAGTGCTAAGGACCCCTCGGGGGATGTCCGACTGTTGGCTTAGGGGAGCGGGCCTAAGCCAGCAGGCAGACATCCCCTAAGGGTTCCTGGACTATGAGAGGGCTCAGGCTGGTCTGAGGGACCTCCACCAGTGCACAAATGTCGTGCACCGGGCCTCTAGTACATAAATAATAGAACCTATATCTAAACATAATTACAGAAAACATTTAGTCCTAAATAAAATATAAACATAAAATAAAAGAAAGTAGTTTATAATACATTAATATGAATTTCAATATAAGCATAATAAGGGATGAGTAAATGAGAAAGCAAAATGTAGTCAGAAGTTTTAATCTATTTATATTAGTAAATTTGAATTTAGAAGAAGGTCAAAATCCTTTTCATTAAAGAATACAGAGGAAGAACAAATGCAATGGCATAGGATACTGGAATAAAACCAGCATTATAAGTAGTAACACACTGCATTTATAAGAAATAGAGGAGCCCTAGCTGGTTTGGCTCAGTGGATAGAGTGTCAGCCAGGGGACCAAAGGGTTCAATTCTGGTCAAGGGCACATACCTTGGTTGTAGGCTCCTCCCCAGCTGGGCCCTAGTTGGG
>NW_005370488.1:508979-525737 GCF_000412655.1 Myotis brandtii | reverse complement strand
ATAGTATATAGTTGCTTAGAGTTGCAGCTGAGAGGCCGGCAAGTTAGGTGGGGAACGTTGGAGTCCGCAGCAAGCAAGCCTCATGCTCGCTTCAGTGCCTGGCTGCTGGCCGCCATCTTGGCTGACAGTTAATTTGCATATACTCACTGATTAGCCAATGAAAAGGGTAGTGGTCGTATGCTAATTACCATGTTTTTCTTTTATTAGTGTAGATAATGTGGTTGCAGTATTAAAATTTCACAGAGAACCCAAGATAAAGCACATATCTGAGCTCTAAATATCTGAAAAGACATTTGAAATTCATCACAGGGGTTAAAAATATTCTTCTTTGTTCCATTGGTGAATATTCAAATTCTTTATCATTTTAGTCAATCTGAATGGATTCTAGTCTTATCACTATAGCTGGGGACAAGAGACCCCTATTAGCCCAGATAGTAACCAGTAAGGAGCTAGATTGTTAAATGCTGGTGGGCCAGGGGGCGCTAAAAGAGGCGTGTGCTTAGGAAGCTCAGAGGAACTTTAAATCCACCTGTAAGGGAGCATTTCAGTATTATCAGAACCCATACAGCAGCCCCTGCTAAACCACCTGAATATTACCTTCACTGTATGGGCCTGTCCCAGGGTCCTCATCCCCTGTCCAGTGAACAATAGTAGTGTCTTCTCAGTTAAGGCGACTGAAAAAACATGGGCCCGGAAATTTTCAGAGCAATCCTGGAGGGAGAGGATGAAGCATAGCAAATTATCCTAGTTACAGTAAAACTAGTCCTATATAATATCTATTATTAACAAAAAGCAATATAAAAGTTGATAGAAAAAGCACTACCCCTTTAATATAGAACCCACTTAAAAAATTTTATAAAGGAGAGGTGCTTTTTTTTTTTGGCTATAAAAATATTATGTGCTCAAGTTCTTCATACAAATTAACATGTGTAATCTGGTGAATTTAGCCTAAACAAACAAACTGATTATAATACCAAATAATCTTACGTTATCTGAGCAAAAAAAAAAAATCATGTCATTAGATATCTGCTTATTGTTGATATTTGAAACACTGTCATCATTAGTTAATTTAGAAACTGGGAAATATTTGCTAGTGTGTCATTTGAATGCTAGATATATTTCTCAGGTTAGAAGTCTGGAGTGAAAATAATTAAATGTATTTCAACACAACTTTATTAATAATTTTACATGCAAGTTGTTTCAAATTCACATATAAAAATGGTAACATTTAAGTGATTTACCTATTTTGACTTTCAGGAAAAGGTAAAAAATTTTATTATCCTTAAATTATTTGTCTGTCTAATGTAAATATTTAAGATAATTTTGAGAGTTACTGATTATTTTCCAAATCTTTGGATGGACACATCAATTTTGTTTGTTGTCAAGCAATACCAGAATGATCTACCCTATGTCCAATATCTTTGCCACAAATACAGACTAGGACATATTTTTTAAAAGAAAATAATATTTTCTAAGTAGAATTAATACTTAAAAAATTTTAATGAGTAATTACTTCTGGTTATAAATTACATTTTAAGGGATCTTTACTTGTGTGTGTTAGCATTATTATTATCTCATTCTGACTATATACTGTTAAATTTGTATAATTTTGCATTTGGACTATGCAAAAACTGATTTTAGATAGAAAATATAATGAAATAACTAATTTTGTCTTGTATTTTTAAGAATAATAATTCAAGATAAGGATAAAATTTTTAAAAGGACAGCGACGTTTTCCTCCAACTCCTGAACCCTATCCAGAGGCAACTATTATTTATGGACTATTTTTTAGGTATCATTCTAGAAATATTTTATGCATATACAGAACAATTAGAAAGTCATTTTTAGAACATGAATATCTAATTTATATGTGAGCTACCCTATTTCTTTTTCTCTGTCTGATTCCTGGAAATTTGGTAAACCATTTTATCAACAGTATTGTCTCCCATTGGAAATAAATATTATTGGATGAAGTTATACTTGTTAGAATTTTTGATAAAAAAATGAAGAGAGGAATACATTATGTCATAGAAAACTAAGAATTGCCTAATTTCCAATGAATACATCTCTATAATTTCAACAAACAGAATCAAAACAGAAATACGTGAACAAAAAGTATATAAAGACAAACAAGTTATAGATAAAATATAGTTTTTAAATTTACAGAGCCTTTCCAAAAATATTTGAAGCTTTAGGTAGTCAATAAATATTATTGTATGATGAATGAATGAATGAATGAATGAATTATTCTGAACTCCAAGATAGGCTACTGAAACATTCTTCTTTGTGTCAATATCCCGTTCAAAATGTTTATTACTCAAACAGACTCAAAAGTAAAATCGTTCTCTGTGGAAGAAGGATAAGATTAAAACCTTAACCAGGAAAATAGAAAGTCAGAGATTTGTAATGGTCATAAAATCCTGGAAATGTGAGTTAACAATTTCTATCACAAAATATATGAAAGTCACAAATGCTATTACTGGTTCTACATTTTAACTTATGGAATTTATTAATAATTCATGACTATCTCTAAACAAATATTTCAGTGGTGATTTTCAATTTATCCTCTTTTAAAATAAAGACTTTAACAACCCCAAAAGCTCATCACCCACCCTGCTGATTTGATATTTGCAGGTAAGTTTATTGTACTTGACAAGGACCAGATTTTTATCCCTGTACCCAAATCCTTTTGTTAAACACAGATATAAGTTTAACAGTAACTCCTCCTACCCTTTGTTGATAGGTTAGACACGTTTTTGTGAAATACCCCAAATAACACCACCATTGTCTTCACAATCTGCCAGCAAGTAGTTTTTTACTCTTATCAATAAAATTGACTACCCAGCATGCCCATTTAGTATTTTTACTTATGTTTTACAATATTCACCTGTAGGTTTTTTCATGGGTAGGTGGATGGAGTAAAGGGATAGGTTGTCTCTTTTTCATTTGGTTCTCATCTGAGATACAATTGAGATAACTGGCAAAGTTATCTGTCTCTTGAGTCTGGAAGATCTAAGTTCTAACCCAATGTCTACCACATATTAATAAACAGTTAATCTTGTGCTTCAGTTTACTTGTAAAATTGACATAATAGTATATACTTCATATGTTTTGCTAAGATTAGATTAGATAAACAAGCATAAAGAGGTTAGGATAAGGCCTCATATAGAATAAGGACTTAATAAAATAAATAATGATGGTGGTGATGATAATAATGGCATTATGGATGAGAGCCAGTATTATTTTACAATACACAAGCTAAAGTTGGCTTTATTTGTTTCTTATTGGTTGTGAAATATTTTTAGAATAATCCCTAATTACAAATGATAATAATAATAGCTATTATTTAAGTATTCTGCATCAGAATTCTGGATAACCCAATGTTTGATCAAGTACTGGTTTAGTTCTGGATTGTAGACTACCACACAATGATTTCTGGTAGGCTAGTTACGGAGAAATTATAGAAAGCATCAGATTAGCAGGAATCATAACATTTTAGCAATAAAATTTAAGTGTTTCAATATTTTGACAGTGACTATCAGTTGCATCCCTATCTTCTTTGCCATGGGACAGCAAGATTAAAGTTGGTAATTTAGGAGTTGAATTAAGAGAAAATATACACTTAACTAGAGGAAATGTTTTTTAGCCACTTTTGTTAAATTCTATTTGAGAAAGAAACAAATTTGTTGAATGTTTGTTTCCCTGCCGCAATTCATATGTTGAAGCTTTCACCCCTCCAATGTGATGTTATTTGGAGAAAGGCTTTTTGGGAGGTAATTCCATTCTATTTCAATGAGGCCTTGCAGGTGGGGTTATTCTTTACAAGACGAAGAAGGGAAACCAGAACTCATTTTCTAGATGACATGTGAGGACATAGTGAGAAGGTAGACACCTGCAAGCCAGGAAGAGACCCCTGTCCAGGGAACTAATTGTCTGGTACCTTGAACTTAATCTCCCATGGTACTAAGTTATGGCAGCTTGAGCTAATTAAGACACGTGTGATTTCTGATCATTTTGAGCAAGGTGATCTTTCTTTGCGTTCATGTCTATCTCAGATTCCTTGGTTTTTGTTTGTTTGTTTTGTTTTGTTTTTTTGTTGTTGTTGTGTTTGTTTTTCAATAGCAGGTCAGTTTTTCAATATCTGTTTCTTTAACACATGCATGTCCCATACTGGACTTTAGGTGAACAGCCATCTTAAACTCATTGCCACAGTAGTTATGAAAGTACACCTGAAAAATGTGTGTTGCTCAACATCTATCCCTTGGAAAGACACTGCAAAGAATAAATTTTTCTGGCTCCCTATTGGAATTACTCTTAAACAATTAGAGTTTTGGGTGATGGTATCAAGCAATGTTGAAGTGTTTTATGATAAATGGTCTTTAAAACTCATTGTTGCATTTGTCATAAGTAATATATAAATATGACTATAATTAGTAATTCACTCATTCCTCCATCTATTAATTTCAAACCTTTGTTTGAATAGTTATGGACCAGGTCCTGGGGTTGACATTGTATGCTGAAAATGTTTCTCCAATATTAGTTAAAATCATAATAACACTGTCTTGAAGATTTAATATGTGATTTTATATTTCAGAATTTATTGGTCCTTTCTAGGTTGGCTGCTAGAAGCTCACACTCAAATCTGAGGTTTACCTAAAAAGAGGCATTTTGGTCTAAGGTCATTCTAGCTCTATTACTATTTCTCAGTTTTATTTTCCCTTTTTTCACATTGTTAATGTTTTTAATTCTTCTTGATAACTTAAGTACTTATCCAAGTCACCCTGAATTTATCTATGGAAAAGCCAGATGTAATATAAGTATAAATATTAAATATAAATCACATGTAAAAAAATGGAGAAAATGAATGCCAGGCAGAAATGAACAGTGCATGGGCTCAATTAATTGACAATTTTCTGATGTTTCCTATTGAAAACCTTGCTACCTCATTATCTTCTGATGTTAAAACTTAAATGACTGTAGTAAAAGAATATTTTACATAGTAAAAGAGCAAAGAGCAATGAAAAGCCTGAAACTTTCTTAATATACCAGGGCTGAAGTGGACTCATCACCAAGAGCATAATCTAGGTCAAGATATAAGAAAATAATAATACAATTTTATGTGTTAAAAAAGTAAAATACCATAAGGAAAGATGCAATTTATGGGAGATATTCTGTAACCAATGCTAGCCATGAGGAAAAAGTAAAGGAAATGTCCTTCACAAAGAGGGAAGTATTGCCTTGCTTATTTAAAAATGCGATTTTAGTGCTTTCTTTGTATGTTTACAGAAAAAGTCAACTGTGATCTGAAAACTATAATAGGCAACCCAAAATTTGTGAGGGCAAAAGAGAAAGGTGTAAATAAGAGGCAAAGTATTGGGATTGTTTAATTAAGCTGATAAAATCTAAAAGTATGAAATATAAAAGGAGTTTCTAGTATTTCTGTCTTTTAAATTTTGAGAGCTCTTCAAGTTAATATGATCCCAATTCTTTAAAAATCAAAAGGCATCATCATTGAAATTACAGATCTAACAAAATCTGGGGGGAAAGTCTAAAATCCCTTTGTCCAACACCTGGACTAGAATGATGTACTGGGAAAGAGACGGGGCTTTATAAAGAAAAAACTCTTTATAAAAATGGTAACAAATATCTTTCTATTGACAGAATAATGGGATAGCAAATCAGAGAGTAGCATTAGATGCAATTCATTTTGACTTTAAAAAGAGTTTGATTCAGTCTTGTATGAAGAACTAATCAAGAAATGGGGGAAAGTGTGCTGAAGGCCTCACTGCTGGTAAGTGGGTCAGCATCTGGTCCATTCAGTCAATCAGAGGAACTCAGAATATTGCAATTAATAGCTCAATATGTCGGGATCTATAGCATACTTGGGATCATATGCAACTAATGCTATAACATAGATATGGGATGAATAAAATAGAAAAGGAATGGGAAACAATACTTTTCCTTCCAATAATAAGTACCAACATTAACATAATTACCAATAGATATTTTTCTTTGGTGCTGTGCCTTATCTATTTCAAAAGGTCTTTATAGTATACTAGAGGCCCGGTGCACAAAAATTTGCGCACTCGGGGGGCGGGGGGAGGGGGTTCGTACGCCAATTACCATGTTTCTCTTTTATTAGTGTAGATCATTTTAAAACTTGGAAGATGAAACAGTTTATCAAGTTTAATGGATAGAGATAATTGGTGTGTTGAAAGTGTCCACATGATATTTTAGCACAGTAGTATGGTCAACAACAAAAGGAGGAATCATTTTATATCTATTTGTAAATTTGTTCTATAATAATAGTAATAATCTTACCTACCATGTATTGAGTACTAAATATTTTAAGCATTATATACACATTATTTCTTCGAATCTAGACAACATGCGTAGGATGCATTATTATCAGGTATTTTCTAATCCCATAGACATCCAGATGAACACAAATATATAGAGAAACAGCTCAGGATTTGGAAAGTGATTTAGGATTATCTAATCCAGCCTTTTTCAAGGTGAAGGCACTTCCATCCCATGTCTACATAAACAGATTGTTGAAAACCTGCACAGAAAGGGGATAGGGTACTGAGAAAATAATCTATTAAGAAATATATAATAAAATTGTTTTTGTTGTTGTTATTGTAGTCTGTTCTTTTAATGACAGAGAAAGGTCATTTACTGAATATAATGGACAACAAAAGGAAAGTAGGATAAGCTATTTAAAAATGTTATTAAATTTGGTGAATGAACTTAGGTTATATGGCCTTGAACAGTTCCAGTTTAGTGGGTGGAGGCGGAAGACATTTTAGAGGGGTGAAGGTAGGGTTGTGTTTGTGTAAAATTGGAGTAAAAGGATAAACCATTTGAAGAGTAATGGCTATGAAAAGGATAAAAGCAAGAGATGAGAAAAAATTAGCAGTAGGAACAAGGTGATTTCAATGCAGGGCCCTTTGGAAGGAAGAAATGAGCTCTAGAGGTGGGTAAACTTTTCCTTAGACATGGCAGGACCAATCAGACACATGCATAGGGAAGGAAGAGATCATTGCAGATAAAAATCGTGTGAGGGGTTTAATAAGAACATAGCTACTATGGTAGGTAAGTCATGGAACTGCTGAGGGGAATAGAGCAGGACTGGAAAGTTTATTTTAGCATTCATATGAAGTTTAATATGTGCTGCTTGTGTCATCGGAGTCTTCATGGCATTATAAGTAATGGCAGAAGAAGGGGGAAGGCAAATTCGTTTTACAAAATAGAATATACAAGACATTTTGGGGAAAAAAAAACATACACTTTCTTTGGCCCTGGCCAGCTAGCTCAGTTGGTTAGAACATTGTCCTGATACACCAATGTTATAGGTTCAATCCTGGTCAGGGCACATACAAGAGACAGCCAATGAATGCATAAATAAGGAGAACAACAAATTGATTCTCTCTCTCTCAACAACTAAAAAACAAAAAACAACCCATTTATTTGCTCATTATTCTTTTTATTTTTTTATATTTTATACTTTCTTTATGGAGTACTTTTCGTCCTCTTAAATCCTATTCTTCAGAAGTCCCTCTGGTGAGGTTATGTAGATGGTAAAGAGAGAGTAAAGAGAGAGAGTTAAAAGAAGGAGTTAGACATAAAATGTAGCTTTTGTCTTAGCACTTTTAAGATATTGTTGCATTCCCCTGTTGTTTCTGATAAATATAATTGATAATACTTTGTAAATTGTTTTTTGGCTACTTTTAATATGTTCTATTTGCTTCTGAATTTCTACAATTTTACTATGTAATTCTAAATATGGATTATGTATTTATTAGACATTTGGATTTTTTTGTGTGTGTGTGCTCCCTGAAATTGAACATTATGTTCTTTCTTTATTTAGTTGTTATAACTTCAAAAAATTATCTTTTTCATTCTCTTTTTTTCCTATTAGTACTCATATTACATACACTGAATGGCCAGATTATTATGACCAGCGAGATTATCATGACCACCTCATCAGTACAATGAAGTGAATTAGTTATGCAAATAATAATAATAATAATAAACCTTGAGAGGAGAGTATTTGCTTAGGAAGTTTTCAATATTCAGTATTTTTGAAGTGTCAATGAAGTACTGATGGGGTGGTCATAATAATCTGGCCGGTCATAATAATCTGGCCACTCAGTGTATATGATGGCAAATGTGCTTAATGAATCAAAAGTGGTTTAAAATATCAATCTCAGTAAATAATTGTTTTATTCTCTGAAACTACATCATAAGATAAAATTATTCATCTAAGAAATAAAAATAATCTCTTTATTTTCACATTTTAGTTGCTAAAAATTGCTTTGCCTTGCATGAAAATACATGAATTGCTGCATTGTTATTTGACTAGTCATTGGATTCAATACAAATTTTGGCCAAAAACACTATAAACATTTGGGAAATCCTTACTGCACAAATATCCAATGTCCTAAGAAAAAAGTAAACATTATGCATGTGTTTGAATATAAATGGAACTTTTTATGTTAACAGATTATTTTATAATATTTTTCTAGTATCTAATGAATATTAGCTAGAGGGAAGGAGAGAGCAAGACACACACACACACACACACACACACACATACACATAGGGTCAGTGTTGTATTGGTGAAGTTTAAGTACAGTGGGAAAAAACCTTTATAATATAAAATCTTTTTTCTTTTTTACTCTGAATATCATCTCCTCTATAAATCCCTTTAGAGAATCCTTATACAATGTTGCCCTACATTTTCATATAACTTAGGCAGCCTCTTAACCCCTCACAGCACGATCGCTAATACAAAGCCTAGAATCATGAGCTATATTCTGGTTTGACCCAGAAAGCTTTGACATTCAAAATGAGAGTGGTCTGAATGACTCAGTCAAGATGCAAGTCTGATTTAATTGGGAAATTTGATTATAATGACCCTTGAGGGAAAAGATAGTATATTGGACTTAAAAACAAATAAAATGGTATCTAAGTAATTTAAATGAATAATGGTTAATAAAATGTCTAAAACTAAAATGTATGCAGGATAAATAAATGAAATAGCGTCTTCAGCTGCTCTAGGGATTCAGAAATAGAGATAATTGCTTCTGAGATGAATTGGGTTTCAAACCATTGAAAAATATATTTATGAATGTGTAATCACAATTCTTACTATGGTGATGGGATGAGTATGTGTTTATTGAGTAAATGCAAATTCTTAATGAGCTTTTAGTTTTATATTAATTGAAATAAATAACTCAGATACAGAGGTATCATCAGTGTGCATCATATTTTACATATATAGTGATGTGGAATGACAAAGATATTTTTGCTATACTATCTTGGGATACTACTGAGCATACTGTTAAGAGTCTAATTTTCCTTCTTGTTTATATACAGCATATCTGAGTGGAAGATTTAAAAAAAATAGAAAGAGGCAGGATTGTAGCTCTTTGCAATATTAGTCAGAGTTACAAGTCAGCACCACAAGAAGCCACACGATAATTTTTAAAGACAGAGGTTTTAAATGTAAAAAAAAATATTTGAAGTGTGCAACTCTTCAACTTATATCTGTGTTTTTCACTAGAGACACAAAAGCCTTCTCAACCTAGTAAACAAAGAGTCAAAACAAAACAAAACAAATCAGACTTGTCATCTATAATGGAACTCAATTGGACGTCTGTATTAGTTTTCTGTGGGCCTTGCAACAAATTTTGACAAATTTGGTAGCTTAAAACAATAGAAATGTACTCTCTCACAGTTCTGGAGTGCAGAAGTCTGACATCAGCTTCAACGAGGTAAAATTACAGAGTTAGCAGGGCTGTGCTCCTCCCAGAAGCTGTAGGGAATAATCTATCTCTTGCCTCTTCCAGCATCTGGTGATAGCCTGCCTTCTTCTCTGTCACCTCTAGTCTTCATCTCCATGGTTACTTATTCCTCTGCCTTTCTTGCATTAGAATATTTCGGATGGCATTTATGGTCCACCCAGATAATCCAGGATAATCCTCTCATATAAAAATATTTAATTTAATCAAAACTGTGAAAGTTTACCATAAAAGGTAACAGTCACAGGTACCAGATATTCAGATCTAATGCTTTGGGGTCCACCATTCAGCCCACTACACCATCCCTGATCCATTCTTTTTACATAGTATCTTAAATGTTCTTCTTGTCTTCAAACTCTTCCAGGTCTATCTTTGCCACCCTACCGCACTGCTCTCAAAAACTATGCCGAGTTTACCATTTTCATTGTTCCAAGAAGGTTTTATTTTCAATTCGAATATACTCATTACATTCTTCTCTTTAAAGTTTCTTCTTGTTTAACATCAGGACAAAATTTCAATTTATTCCTATTGCATCCAAAGCCCCTTTGGGTTGTGGTGCGGCGCCTGTCCATTTAGGTGCACCATCTTCCTTCATTGGGCTTTTCTAGCTTAGTTCTCCAGTGAGAGCAAACTTTGTGCTTCTCTAATCCTTTCTCCCTCTGCTCAGTTCTCCAGTGAGAGCAAACTTTGTGCTTCTCTAATCACGTCCATACGTTTCTCCCTCTGCTAGGCCTTCCCACAAGTGACCCCTGGGGCGCCTCTCCTGTGTCTCCCCTTCAAGCTGTACACATATTTGAATGTGTAATAAAAGTTTATTTTCCAAATACTAATAAAAGCTTATCTGAATTTGTTCCTTAAGAACAAAATCTAGCAAGTTTAATTATTAAAATGGCTTGGCTGAAAGGAAATTCTAACATTTAGTTAGGAATATTTTATTTTAGTATAAAATGCAGTAAGGCATATTAATGATGATGATACCATAATAAACAGACCAATGTTTAGTTACTTTTTATTAATTGCCAACTTCTATGCAAAATATGATATTTCTCTTTCCTCCTATATCTGACATCCTCATCCCATTGATGAGGAAAATGAAAACCTCCCCATGGAGTCAGTCGGAGAGGTGGTGTTTTAACCCAGGCGGATTGGCAACAGAGGCTTCTCTCAAGGACTTCACTGTGGATATGAGATCCATTGTTTCCATGTAGGCTTATACTTTGGATCATCAGGGCAGTGCCAATTATTCTCAGCAATGTCATGGAAAAAAATTCAAAAATCTAAGAAAATTAATTCAATTATATTTAAATATAATAGCACTCTATTAGAATTAAATTTAATGCAACTAAATAGAATTTCAATTAGATCTATATATTAATAACTAATATTTGCATAGTTTCTTATATTTTCTAAATTACCTTTACAGGATCTCATATGATTCAGGCCACAAACCTATGAAAGAAGAAAATCTCTTGCTCACCTATTTATAAATAAATGAATTGCGTTCATTCAAATAGTTTAGGAAACTGACCCACATTTAAGAAACTGACCCACATTTAGGAAACTGAATCCTTCCACTGCAGTTTACTGTTTCACAACTTTAGGAGTTCTAGGTACTAAGCCTGCTTAGACATCCAGCAATTTTTTAAATAGAGAAGAAAAATTCATAATAATCCTTTTTTTTCATACTTTAACTTCCTTTTTATATTTCTATGTCAGATTCAGCTTTGACTGTGAGAAAGGAGAGTGTTGGGGACTGGCCTACAGCATGAAGTTCATGAAGGACAGAAATAGTCCCCAGAGGAGTGGTGATCCCATTAGGCCCAGTGGGGCAGGTTGATTGGTAACTACACATCTCTCACTTCATTCTCTTTCAGATTGTTGTATACCCAGTAGTTCATATAATGCACAATTCCAACGTATTAGTGAGTGAGTGTGAGAACCTTTTGTTTCTGATCTGTTAGCTGAGCCAGGTATTGCAACTCATATCAGAAAACAGGAGAGATAAACATTTTAAAAATGAAATTAATTTTATAGACCTTCTTGAAAATTATTACCACCAACGACATTACCTGTTTTTTGAAATGGCAATTTTCAAGTTATGTTTTGTGTGTGGGTATTTACGTGTAACTCTGACTTAGAATTCTCTTAATGATTTATTGAGAAAAGACAGGAAACTATCTTTTTATTGGCATTTTTTAATCGTTCAGAAATACCTCTATCTTCAGATTCTATCTGACCTTGCACTAAATTTAAAGTATTATTTAAGAGGCATAGACTTGTTTACATTTTACATACTTCAAAAACAAAGTACAACAACTGTGTGGCTTTAAACAAGATAAATCTATTGTTTCAATTCAATTCAGTTCTGGAATCTGGGCATCTGAAATCAAGTTGTTGGTAGAGTTGGCTTCTCTTGAGTGTTGTGAGGGAAAGATCTGTTTTGAGCCCCTCTCCTAGGCTTGTAGAAGGCCATCTGCATGTTCACATGGTGTTCTAACAGTACGCGAGTCTGTCTCCAAATTTAATTTTATACTGACTGTTTTAAGTTGATTCCCTCTGTAAAGACCCACTTGCCATAAAAGCTCACATTGTGAGATGCTGAGGATTAGGACTTCAACATATGAGTTTTTGTGAGGACACAATTCAACCCATATTACTACTACTTTTACAATATTTTTCTCTATTTGCTTTCTGAGTAATACATATTTTGTGACTGTTTACTTATTAATATGTTTTTTATACTTAAAGATAATGGTCCATACTGTTCAATACACACATGTTTATAAGAAATAGGAAAAGTTGTTAATGAAATGCATTGAAGAATAAGAAAACAGACAAACATAGGTGAATAAATGACTAAAAGTGTAACAAAATCAAAACCGACATGAAATCAATATATCTATCACAACCTTAGAGAACATAGTATAGCAGTAAAGAAAAATGATGAAAGTTTTCAATGAATGTCAGGAAGGAACTTTCCTAAACATTAAATAGGCAAACTTTTTCTAACTAAAGCAAAAATACCAATGAGGTTGACTCTTCTGATTATTCATTTCTCAGCTGGAAAAATGGCTCTTATAATTACTAGTTTGAGGTGAAAAATTAAAACATCTTTTCAAATGTTCCTCTGTCTTAAATAATTAGATTAATTAATGTTTCCATGTTTCTCTGTTTATACTTTACTATGAAATAAATTTAAATCTATTGGTTTTAGAGTCTTTTCAACTTTGTTGAAATTTCTAAATTTTTAGTATATTCTGGTAGTTTTTGAAGTTTTAACAGGAATAGTTACTTTCCTAGGATCTTTTGAATACACATAACATATTGTATTAAGATGATATATTCTTTCTTATTTTTACTACATTTTATATTTGATATCAATTTTCATCTGACCATTTATTCTAAAAATGTTTACTGAGCATCCATTATGTGCCTGATGCTTTTCTGGGTACTGGGGATATTGAAGTAAACAACACAGACAATAACATTTGTCTTTGTGGAGCTTGATTTTACCATAGACTTGGAGAGACAACTTCAAATAGCTAGTGAATTATACAACATATTGGAAGCTTTCCTATATAATAAAAGCCTAATATACAAATTAACCGAACAGAACAACTACTGGCAGAATGACCGGTGGAACAACCTGTTGCTATGATGCGCACTGACCACCAGGGGGCAGACGCTCAACACAGGAGCTGTCCCCAGCCTGCAAGCCCCAGGCCAGCCAAGATGGGTGCCAGTGGTGGCCCCCCGATCACCCTGCTGGTCACCCCGCAGAAAGAGGCGACCTGTGGTGGTGGCAGGGAGTGGGGCCAGCAAGCTGGAAGCACCAGGCCAGCCAAGGTGGGTGCCAGTGGGGGCCCCCTGATCGCCCCACCGGTCGCCCTGCAGATCAGCCCTGATCTCCAGCCAGGCCTGGGGACCCTACCCGTGCATGCATTTCATGTACCGGGCCTCTAGTTGTGTAATATGGATAAAAATATAATTAAGAAGGGAGATAAGAAGTGCTGGTGTGTAGAAGAGGAGTGTATCCTTTAAAATGGGTTCTCATATCTAGCTATTTTGGCTTAGTGCTTAAAACATCAACCTGCAGACTGGGTTCTGGATTTGATTCTGGTCAAGGGCATACACTTTGGTTGCAGGCTTGATCCCGGGCCCTGGTTGGGATATGTGATGGAGCAACCAATCAATGTCTTTCTCACATCTATGTTTCTCTTTCTCTGTCTCTCCACCTCCCTTCCACTTTCTCTAAAAATCAATGGAAAATATCCTCAGGTGAAGATTAAAAACATAAAAATAAAATGAAATAAAATAAAATGGGTTATCAGGGGAGTTGTCATGGAAACACTGAAGCAAAATATTGAAAGAACTGAAGGAGCTAATTATCTGAAGCCCTGGAGAAAAGAAGATAGAACCTTCAGTAGAACCATCTGAAGATCATAGGGTTCAGCTGGTACAAAGGCTCTGGGGTGGGAGAACAGTATGGGGGCCAGTGTGATTAGAGTGGAGTAGAGAAGAGAAGGAAAATAAGTGATGGGATCATAGAATTAATAGAATGGGGGAGCAGTTTAATGATTTTGTACTACTGCATAATGTGGAAGAATCTCTAATTATACTAGTTTAAGGATACACACATGCTTCTTCAAATACAAAAATAGAATTCAACCACCCTTATCTCCTACTCTACTTTCCATGACACATTAAGCTAACACTTTAGAAAAGTCATTCCCAAGTAACAACTACAGAAATCATTACATAACATACAGAGATAGGGAAGTTAATTTCCTCAGGTTTTGTCATCATACTGATTACATGGTTGCAAAGCATTATTTGCTTACTAGAGGCCTGGTGCATGAAAATTCGTGCACTGGGGGGGCGGGGTCCCTCAGCCTGGCCTGCCCCCTCTCACAGTCTGGGAGCCCTCAGGGGATGTCCTACTGTCGGCTTAGGCCCGCTCCCAGTGGGGAGCAGGCCTAAGACACAGTCTGGCCTCCCTCTGTGGGAGGCAGCCGGGCTGATCAGGAGAAGGTGCTGCCCCCATCACCCTGCTGCTGCTGAGCCTTGGCCCTCACAGCCGCTGAGCCACTGTAACTTTACCCAGAAGGACATCTGGAAGACGTCTGGTCTAATTAGCCTATCACCCTTTTATTAGTATAGATCATTACCACTGTAATTGGCAGCAAAGAAGGAAAACTGTGCAACTGAATTCAGAAGTTTAACTATTGAGGCTAAACAAAACTAGAGTCTTGCAGTTTTTGTATTAGCCCTGGTAAGTGATGTGACCAGAAGGACATTTACATGAGGCAAAAACATAAAAAATGTTCCCTGGCTGGTTTGGCTCAATAGATAGAGTGTTGACCTGGGGACTGAAGTGTCTCAGGTTCTATTCCAGTCAAGGGCTCATGCTCTGGTTGCAGGCTCGATCTCCAGTAGAGAACGTGCAGGAGGCAGCCTATCAATACAAGTATATTTTAAAAAAACATGAAAAATGAGATTTGTTAGGAATTGTCACATAGAGGTAAGACTTTTTTCCATAATTAGTTGTATTTGGTTATTAATTCAGGACATTACTATAGTTATATGTTGATATTATATATCTATATATCATTTGGTACAGATATGTTTAAATTAACTGTTTAGTACACAACATACATTTTATTGCCAACACTGGACTTTTTGTTGGCTTATTTTCATTTTTAAATATGTGTTTGGTGTATCTATTTTGAAATTATAGAGTAAAGATAAATCTCATATATTATTATTACTATTATTATTATCAAAAAGTACCTGCACAGCTTTAAACTGTTTGAATAATTGCAGAGTAGTTTCTGAAATTTCTTTTATGGAATAATTTCTGCTTAAGGACTCTTCAGCCACATGTGCCTGCTAGTGGTTCCAAAGACAAAATAACTTCCCAATTTCACAGACAAAATGTTTTTTGTCAGAGTTGTGCCTTGGAAGCTTTTGTGGCTGGAAATGCAGATCTCTGGAGATAGAAATGATTTTCTGTCATCTGGAGAAATTTTCAGAGGAGTTATTAATTTTGAAGGGCTGAGATTCTACAAAAATACTTTTCTTTCTCCAACAACTGGTGAAGCAATAAAAGAGACAAAGGACAATTTTTATTGGGTGGGTATTATGCTAGTAATGAGAATAGAATTACTTTCCTCAAATTGAGAAAGAAGTTTGTAGTGAGTATTTAAACCAATTAAGCCAAATAGGAAAATTAAGAAGAAATACCATATATAATGCTTCATTATATTAGGTATGTACTACTTACTATGTTCAGTCTCTTTTAATCCTGCTGGTAGAAAATATCCTTCTCACTAGACAATTTATTTGTTATATCTAGTCAATATATTTATTAAAACACAATTTAAATGCAAAGAAAGTACCTTTTCAGCAAGATTTTAATGTAGTTCTTGTTATGGAAGAATGAAAACCACACACTTTACCTGTTATTAAGTACAATTAAAGTCTAATTAGAATCTTTGCTAGAGAATTTAATGATTAATAACATTTAATTCTGCACACTATGAAAGGTATCATATTAATATACTTAATTTTAGTAGTCAAATGACTTCACTTAATATGATGAACATTTAAGGATTGCCATGCAAACTACCAAATAATATGATAGTTTCAAGATCAATTGTATATGCACACACATTTTTTTAACTTATCTAATAAAAGAGAAACATACAAATTGACCATATCTCTGCTACACCCTAAGCCACGCCTACCAGCCAATCAGAAAGACTATATGCAAATTAACCCAACCAAGATGGCGGCCAGCAGCCATGGAGCTGTAGCAAGCAGGAGGCTTGGTTGCCCCAGCAATGAAGGAAGCCAAGCTTCCCGCCTGCCCTTGCTGGCTGTGGCCTCAGCTCAAGGCAACAAAGTTTCAATTATAGAAGATAAATAAATCCCAGATACCTGCTTCCAGCCA